>NC_037686.1:36422988-36640705 GCF_003255815.1 Theropithecus gelada | reverse complement strand
TCCTTCCTTCCTTCCTTCCTTCCTTCCTTCCTTCCTTCCTTCCTTCCTTCCTTCCTTCCTTCCTTCTCTCCCTCCCTCCCTCCCTCCCTCCCTCCCTTTCTCTCTCTTTCTTCCTTTCCTTTCCTTCCTTTTTCTTTTTCTTTCATGACAGGGTCTCACTCTATCACCAAGGCTAGAGTGCAGTGGCATGAACACATCTTACTACAGTGTCAACCGCCTGGGTTCAATTGATCCTTTCACCTCAGCCTCCTGAGTAGCTGAGACCACTGGTACAAGACATCACACCTGGCTAATTTTTAAATTTTTGGTAGAGATGGGGTCTTGCCATGCTGCACAGGCTAGTCTTGATCTGCTAGGCTGAAGCAATCCTCCTGTTTTGACTTCCTAAAGTGTTGGGATTACAGGCATGAGCCACAATATCCAGTCTGATGTGTTTCTTCACAAATCATTCTGGACCCAGAGAATTTATGTTTAAAATGGTAATCAGGGATTTTGGTTCTGGTAATGGTGGAATAGTTTATAGTGAACTAATCCTTCAACAGATGATAAGTAGAACTTTTGGGGAAAGTATTTTTAAAAATCTTGGTAATAATGGGCTCAGATAAGAATCATCAATAAATGTTAAAATAACGTATGTAAGTTTGAGAGTAAAAGGGTATTACTCATTATTTTAACTTTGTCGTTATTTGTACTTTGTAGTTATTTGCACTTTAGGAAGTATACTCTGAATATATTTTGATTCCTTTGTGCTTTAGAAAATGAATTCTAAATAAAGTAGCACTGAAGGGGCATCATATCAGCAAATTACTCTCATAAGATTTAGAAAAAAATTATATATGTGTATGTATATGTATGCACACATATAAATATTTATAAATGAATAAATACATACATAGTCAGGATTATATATAATAAAAGGAATGTAAGATGTCTACACTGAAGCCTATAAGATATGCCTTAGATGAGTTAAAGAACTAAAGTAATGATGAGATATGCCATGTTCATCGATTGGAAGAGTCAATATTGTAGATATTTCCTGAGGTTGATTTATAGATGCAACAAAATTCGAATAGATTTTTAAAATTTTTTTAGAAAATGAAAAAATGATTATACAATTTATATGGGATTGCAAAGATCTAGAATAACTCTTAACACATATTGAGAAAGAATAACTGTATTTAAACTACCTGATTTAAAATGTTACTACAAAGCTACTGTAATTAAGAACATGTGGTATTTGTGTAAGAACAGATATATATAACAAAGAAACAAAATGGAGAATCTAGATGCAAATGCACATATCAATTGACCCATAGTCAATTGGGTACAAGTGGTTTGTTACATAGATAAATTATACAGTGGTGAACTTTGAAGTTTTAGTAGATCTGTCACCAGAGTGGTGTACATTGTATCTAACGTGTAGTGTTTTTTTTTTTTTTAATTACTAGCCCCCCCAGCCATACTCCCCCTTCTGAGTCTCTAAGAACAGTTGGATAAACTTATAGGAAAAAGGTGGACATTGACCCCTATCTCACACCACACACAAAAATTAATTAGAGCTGGATCATAGATTGAGACATAAAACTGTTTTTAAAATTAAAAATAAAATATATTTTGAAAATCAAACATATTTGAAAAAAATCAAACACATTTAAAAAACACATTGAAAAATCAAGCATCTTTATGACCTTGAAGTAGATAACAACTTTTTAGCAATGACACCAAGCAAACAAAACATAAAATTAAAAAATGATCAACTGAACTTCACCAAACTGAAGATCTTACACTCCCAAGGAATAATAATGGTTCATTTCAGAGAGAATGTAAAGGTAGAGAGTTGATTCCTTTGATACTGTGTTATAAACTGAAAGAGACTAGTTCTACTCAAGTTGCTCAGTTTTCCACAATTATTGGAAATGAGAATTGAGGTTTAGGTTATTTTCAATTGTAAAGGAATAAAGTTATAGTTTTACACACTTTTCCTTAGATTTCAAATCCATTATATGAGTTGGAAATAAGCATATTAAGGGGAATATTGTTCAAGAAATGCTGCTTTTGGGTTCAAGATGCGTAGTTGTTGTATATTGCTAGAGAAACACCTATTCCTCTGTAGCTGTTTTCTTGTCCAGTATTCTGCATTTATTGGCCAGTTTACCTAAATACTTGTTCCTTCTATGTTGATATGAAATGAGTCCTATTTCTACCATTTATCTGGTAATAGATGTGTGCTAAAATGGTCCAAGAAATCCATTTCTTATGGCTAAAATTTTCATATGACAGTCCATAATCAGTTAGTTGCAGTAGCATCATTTTCATAAGTTCTTTTTCAACTATTCATGTTTTTGCAGCAATGTAATAATTGAAATTTAAGTCTTTCCCATGGAGCTCAGCTGAAGACTGTGATTATAAGAACTGTTTTAAAGAAAGTTTCCCTCGGTCATATTCCTGTGATCTGTGGAAAAATTGCTTAAACTTTTTGAAATGTTTTTTCCTTACAGTGTGTGTGTGTGTGTGTGTGTGTGTGTGTGTGTGTCTGCGTGTGTGTGTGTGTGTTTTACCTGGGCTGACACATTCACAGGGTTTTGGGGAGATTAACATAAAATATAACTGTCAAGTTATTTTATAAAAGTCTGAATCATATCACTAACATCGACTGTTTGTTATATTTTGCTGTGGTTGATGTTTCTCCACCCATTCTACCTGACCCTGGTCCTGGGACCTACCTGATTCTTTTAGACTTGACTTCTTCCCCACATACCTTCTCCTACTAGTTGAAAGGATTGACTAGTTGTTAATTCTTATTACCATTATGCTTTCCAGAACTGGAAAGAACTTGTTCCATAGTCATCATTTCCCATTGTTTGGTCATCTGTGTGGATTTTTAAAATTTTTTTTTCCCCTCTCACACAAATCTGAAGTGTTTTATTTTAGGGACATAAAGCTTCCTCTGAATCTTTGCTTTTGGTTACGTCCTTTAAGATTATTTTTCAGATACAAACTGCTTTGTGATGGGTGTAATTACCTATTCCCTTAAAGACTAAATATCACACTGATTTGTAGGACAATTAATTGAGACAATTATGTGAACTGCTTATCTTTATGTGATGTAGTCACAGCTCATGTGTCCTCCAGTCTTGGGATGTAAGCAGTGAATTAGGTTTCAGAAGAGTTCAATGATTTTGCTATTTCAGGTGGCAAAACAAAACATACCATCCATTTCTGAGGGAATGGACAGCCCTTTTACATCTCCCCTTTATCCCACACTGTATCTTCCTTTTTCTCCAGGTATCAATGTGATTTCAATAGTGTGGTGCATATTGAGACACTGCCAGCCTTGGGAAGACCAGGCAATCCTCATCCAATGTGCTCTCTGATTAATTCTCTCATTTGATATACACAATCTTCTGTAGAGTTATCAATATAGATATTATTCTTCCAAATTTCAGGTAATGAAACTGAGGCTCCAAAGAATAAAGTAATTTATTAAATGGTAATGAATGAGGAAAATAAACATGCCGGATATTTCATTCCTGGTCTAGGACTGGTTTCCTCCATAATCAACAGATTCCAGTCATACAGCAAAACAACAAATATAAGTAAATTTAAAAAACCCACGAAAATGGTAATACCTTAATTTGAATGCAAAGGCAAACAACAACATTTACAACAATGAAGTTAAGACTCTTAAAGCTGTTCCAGTAAATTGCCTGATTATATTTGATAACTTCTTTCATATAAGTACATTTTATTTTTACCCTCTACTTAAGTGTCTTTCTAGCTTAATCTCACAAATAGCATATTCAGTTCATACATACATAGCTAGAAACACTTCTTGTGATTTTTTTCCCTCCTTGCTCATGGTTTTTTTTTTTTTCTCTCCCTTTTTTTATGATTATGGCAACATTGACAGCTGTGTTCATTGCGATCTATGGCTGCCTATACCTTTAAGTACCTAGCTTGGAAATCATTTTGTCCCTCTAGATTTGAAAAATTACACCCCGTCTTCCAATTCAAGATACACTGAGACAGAGCTGTGCTGTCTGCAAGAATATTAGTTCTGAGAATAGGATTGCTGTTTGCACCACACACTCTGTTCTCTTGCCAGCAATAATCAAAGCGAGCTTGTATTTCTTTAATGACAAAGCCTCCCGGTGTGTTAATTTGGTTCTCAGTGACACTACATCTTGTCAGAGGAGTGAGAGAAATGGGAAAACATACACTAATATCACTGTCAGCCAAGTGGCACATTTTTCTATGTAATCCATCTCTGGAAAGCAAGGGTCTTTGGCTCCCACCTCTTGGTGAATCTCTAGGCTCTGTAAGTGCTGCAGACTCAAACTTCTCATTATGTCCAAGGGTAGGACTTTTCCCCTGTGACTGCTCACTCTGGCCCAAAGAAAATTCAGTTTGTTTGCCATGAGAAATGATGATGCAGGGGCATCATCTCTCTACTGTCTCCTAAATGTGTTTTATCCCATGGTACAGAAGAAAGAGGGGGTATATTATCTGATGGACTTTGCTGTAACTGACTCTCTGATGGTGAACAATTATCCTAGTGTCAGTACCCTCGTTTGTAAGATGATGACATTGACGCTTAATGCTTAGCCCATGGTAAGGAATTGCTTTGTGCTCACAATATTTATCCACTTCTTTTCTCAGAACTGAGATTGATTTGTGAAGCAACAAAATAACAACTTAGCTCAGAGGCTATCTTGAGATATAGTTCTAGGTATTTCAAATGTGGCTAAAATGGGGAACTGAGACCAAGAGTGTCATCCCACACAGTTCCTGGAATATCTGTCCACTCATATCAAATATTTCAAAACTGGGGACTCATTGATCCCAACCTGTAAACTTTTAAAGTTCCAATGATGATCATTCTTTGGCCACTACAGTCACTTGTGTTGTCAATTAATTTTAAGTACCACCATTCTTCTGGGTTTTGTAGACAACTTTCTTCTACCTCCTATTCTTGGGCAATTCCTAACTCTTCAAGCTTGCATTGTAGCATTGGGTTTCTTTCTCAGATGTTAATGCTTACGCTAATGGTTGTTGGTTTTAGAAATCATTGTTATTCCTTTGAATTGGCAAATGTTTCCCAAATAGCTTGCTAAAGAGGAACTAGCACTTTCTTTACCTCTTTCCTTTCTCGTCAAGAATGCTCTGGGTTCACAGCAACCACTGGAGCCTGTCAGCATGCCCATCAGACTGCAAACTAGCCCAGCTGAGGGGAGCACTTGCGGGAAGTTCTCAGGGTCTGCCTGTTTGGTTTGCCTCTTCCTGTTTGCCTTGTAGCTTTAAATAATGCTGTTGCTTCACAACCACTTGTTTTTTGAGTACAGGGCATATTTTTCTAGCAGATAAAATGACTTCCCACCATTCACTCTTTGTTATTTCCCCTTTCTGAAGGGCAGTCTGATGAATGCAGGGCAATGTGTAATACATGTTTTCCTGTTTTCTGCTCTTTCTCCATTGGGCTTGTCAGTCAGTCGTGGGCTTGGTTCTGAGGAGGATGTGGCATTCATGAGAAAGAAGTCAAAGAGCGTTTGTGTGATTAACCTTCTCAGAGAGCACATATTCTGATTCTGTGTGAAAATCAGGTTCCAGGGACAATTAACAATACCCATGATGCTCAATATACAAGCCATGAGATGAGAAGTCAGTCATTAATAAAAGGGAGTCATTGAAACTCAGTATTACATCACTATTTCCTGAGATATCATATCAGACAACCTCTGTAGTAACCCACTGGTGAATTGTGGTATGATATTGTTGATGAGACACTAATCAAGTGCTTACATTTACTATGGAGAAAAATAGGGAAAATAATGTGTTTAGGGTCTAGGCCATTTTGGCAAAAGTTCTTTGACCATTTGTCGTTTCTGATCGTACATCCCACAACAAAAATTTCCCTGTATATCATTGCCCCCATCTTCTTTGCTGAAGGCTCAGGATCTAGCCAGCTTTCTATCTCAATTAAGCTTTACCCTTCTATTAGCAAATTTTGGAGCCCCTTTCTGCCTCTAGAGGTTGGTTAATGTCTAATAGTTCCAGGGGAGAAGATTGATGTTGGCCACCTGTCTCATGCCAGTGGTATTGAGTGGAAGTAGTTGTCTGAGTAGCAACTATAAATATAAATTGTTTTTCAGCACTGCATTCATAATGCAAATTTTTCAAATTAATTTTATCAAAAAATATCAATTTAGCTTTAATTTATATTTCCTAAATAAATTAAAAATAAGGTATGGGTAGGTAATGGATTCAGGCCATGGGTATTTCTGGTTTGTGAAATCATTCAGGGTCATACTGAATAAGAAAATTTTGTTTATGTGGTGGGATCTTAGAAGGTATCTTAATTCATTATGTCAACAGCCTACCTAGTTTGCAATCATAGTCACCACTTAGTTTATTCTAAAACCTCTTTTAATAATAAAGTCTTTCTCACTGGATATGCAAATATCTTATTATAAATGAACATTTATTTTAGGACACAGGAATAGGACTAGATACAAAGTTGAGTAGTGAGGAAAATGACTAAGGGTATTGAGTGTAAAGATGAGGTATATTGGTGTATAGTTTTTGCTTAATACATATTTTTTCCCAAAAGCTGTCCTCTTGACATATGTTGGCAAGATAAATGCAATGTGATAATCAAATCAGGTGCTGGGCTCTGAGGCCCCAGCTGGAGGGTCATGAGTCAGCCATCATTCCTTGGTCACTCCTGATGGCAACAAGCAATGAAAACCAATCCTCAAACCGCTTCAGAGGCACCAACTGTTCCCTTTAGCTCTTCTAGAAGGAGCCACATTAGCCAAGTATGATAATCTCCTGCTGCCCCATCATTCTCTTCAGTTGGGATGATCATGAAGGAAAAAGGAAAAATTGTTTGAGTCCCTGGATCAGCCAGAGCAGATCCCTGAATGTGAGAATCATAAGTTCACAATTTTGAAGTGAGGGATTATTCTATAGAAACTCCAGTGTGTCAGAAGAAGGGAAAAGGTCTTATAGGAGAAAGAATGAGAGAGGCTAGTGTGAGTCCGACTGGCAGCAACTCTTACATTGGAGGCTCAGCGGCCTCCAGCATTTCCCTTGCTCTTGCCTTAAGAGCTACACCTATCCATTGGGAGAGAATGATCCCTATCATCTCCCACTGAGAATTTCACAAAAGCCACAGTGGAGAGGAAGAAGCTGTATGAGAGTTTGTCTACAACTGGAAGGAACATGGATGGACTTCAGCAATGACAACACTGCGACCTGATTCCTTCTCCTAGTATGACAATTAGGATAGGATGTAGGCCTTTATGTATGGCATAGGGTAAAAGTGTGATGCTACCTCAGAAAGACTAATCATCAGACGATAAAAAACAACACCATTTACTTAATAAGCCTAAACAATATTTTAGACATGGTATGCATTCTTATGTGGTAAAGGGCACGGGAAGAGATGACGAAGAAATTAAAGATGTGTCATTGACTTTAAGCTGCTTGTAGCCTAACTGAGAATTTGAAACCTATATAAAGGAAATAGTTAGGGACTAACACCAATAAAAATATTGAAAAAAGTAACATTGTTAACACCTTGAATAGTAGCCACAAAACAATGGTTTGTTTAATTTTTTTTTTTTTTTTTTTTTTTTTGGCATTTCCCAAAGCAGCAAAGATTGCAAGAAGGCAGAAAGGGAGTGAAATGAACGTAAGCATAAATGTGAAGAAAGGCAAATTTAAATTCCCCTCTATTCCTTCTTTGAATTGAAAAGCTAACCATTAAGACGAAACTTTCTCTCACTTTATAGAGCTTAGATTTCCCTTCTACTTCTTTGGTTATCAAAAATTCACAGATCTACAGCAAGTTCTATCTTTTCTGTGAAGCCTGAGTTTATCATTCTCACTCACAGAGATGTTTTTCTTTTCTTAAATTTATTTTTTTATTTTTTTTTCATTTACCTTTTTTCCTATTCTGACTTGGTCCACAGTTTCTAGTGGTGTATGTCAAGTCTCTTAGGGGAGGTATCTGAAGGAGTTTGTCCTTGATGAGAGAGGATCTCAAGGCCAAAAGAGCCATAGATGGAGCCTTGGGGGTTGATATATTTGTGAAGACAAGCCCAGGATGGGAGACGATTGTTTCTTCCAAAGAGTTGATAAACTGTCACGTAAAGAAGTAAGTAGGTTTCTCCTCCGCTGTTCCAGAGCACAGAACTAGGCCTAATAGGTAGAAAGTATCAAAAATAAACTAAAGATTCCAAAATAGGACATAGAATAGTGGCCTTCAATTCATTTACAATATTCAAGACAAACACTTTGTCATCAGTTAGAAACATTTGTGTAGGGAATCCTTAACCCAGTCTCTAGGTTGGAATAGATTAGATTGTTTCAATGATTCCTTCTAAATTTAAGACTCTAGGCTGGGCACGATGGCTCATGCCTGTAATCCCAGCACTTCGGGAGGCCCAGGCAAGCAGATCACCTGAGGTCAGGAGTTCAAGATCAGCCTGGATAACATGGTGAAACCCTATCTCTACAAAAATACAAAAATTAGTCGGGCATGGTGGCCTGTGCCTATAATCCCGGCTACTCATGAGGCCGAGGCAGGAGAATTGCTTGAACCCGGGAGGCAGAGGTTGCAATGAACTGAGATCACGCCATTGCACTCCAGCCTGGGTGACTGAGTGAGACTCCCTCTCAAAAAAAAAAAAAGACCCTATTATGTCAAAACTATAACATGAATTATATGTACTTTATATATGGTCTGTATTTATGCTGAAAAATTCAAATATTGGTAAGAGCAGAGAAAATCACTAGTAAATGACTCATTCAGACTTAAACTCCCTTATATTTTGTATAAATCTTTCCAGAAATGTATTTATATGTAGATTTCCTAAAATAAATTAATATTTTACATATTATTATCCAGTCTGTTTTTCCATTTCATTAGTACATCATGAACATCTTCCTTTGCCAAAAGATGTAGATGTAAGTCATTTTTATAGTTATGTATTAGTCAATTTCCTATTATTGAACATTATCTCTAATTGTTTACTATTGTAGATAATGGCACAGTGCAAATCCTTATACACATATCTTTTAAAATTTGTCAAATTATTTCTTTGATAATTATTAAATTCTTATTTAATTTAGTAAACCAACTTTATGTAAACCCTTAATACTTTTAAGATATAAAGAGAAATTGCCTTCCAAAAAAGTGGAATAAATTCTTTCAGTGGCTGTATGCGAGAGAGCCTGTTTATCTAAACTCCTGTCAAAAGCGAACAGTATCTGTTTTAGATCTTTGCCAATTTGACAGGTGAAAAATTATATCTTGTTTTAATTTGTTTTTCCTTCATGACTAGTAAAATTGAATGTTTTTTCATGCATTTACAAGTCATTTATAATTATTCTTCTGTGAATTGCCTATTTATATTCTTTGCTCATTTTTCTCCTGGAGCATTCTTATTGATTTATGACAACTGTTTGTATATTAATGATATTACTGTTTTTTATTTATGTTGCTCTTATTATTTTCCATTTTGTTATTTGTGTTTAACTTATATTGTGCTTTTTTTTTTTTTTAAACAGGGAAGTTTTACGTTTTTATTTAGTTGAATGTCTCAGTATCTTCTTTTAAAACTTCTGGTTGCACACCATGATTTGAAAGTTCTTTTCACATGAAGGTGTGAATATTAATTTTTAAAGGTTTTAAAAAATACAATTTACTTTATTCGTTACCCTAGAATGTCTCATGCAATTCTGGGCTTAATGTTCATTGATTGATTGAGAAGAGAGTCACTGGTAAAAATATGCATATAGTTTAGGCAGAAAAATAGAGTCCTTCTGTTTGCTTTTTCTGATCAGAGCCCTTCTTATTATATATTTTCTTTGTATTTACCTTCTAAAATATGGTTTTAGGTAGACTTATGAAATAAACCTCACTAAGAAATTTTGCATTGTTTGAAAAAGAGGGCTGAATATAGAGTAGTTTTATTATTACAAGATGGATTTTTTCATCTTTGTGTGTGCGTACTTGCAAAGGTACATAACAGATATACACATTCACATACAACTGAAACATCTATAACTGCTCTCAGTGTTACTTCTAAAATCTTTGGGTTTCTAAAAACATTGCAAGTTCATTTGTGGTAATGGCTTTCATTTATTCCTCTATAATTTGTACGCTTTAAAAGTATACACTGATAGTTATTTTGATTATTTAATAAATCTTTATCATTGTAATTGTCAGTGGCAAAGTAATTTATTAAGTATTTTCTCTTTGTAAGTCACTATGTAAAGCATTGTGGAGATAAAAACTAAAAAAGAAATATAACTGTCTGGAAGCAGAAGTAAAATACATTGAAAAAGGAAGTAGCTAGAGGTTATGAAGCTCCTACAATGATCAGAGAAAGAGGTGATAGGGACTTGAACCATGCCAATGGCCATGGCCATGGGAAAGAGGAGAAGGTATAAACATGAGCTGTGTTGCAGAAAGAACACCATGAGTACCATTAAAAAGTCAGTTTCAAGGCATAAGGCCCATATGTCAAGGAAAGGAAAATCATGCTATCAACAAATAGTAAGGATCATAAAAGGAAAGGTACAGTGAAAGATGAGTTTGATTTTTGACACATTCAGTCAAATGAGAACAATGTACATTTGGGAAGAGGATAATATGTGTGTGTTTGCCTGACTGTGAGTCTTGCTTTTGCCACTTAGCATCACACAAGAAGAACCAAATTTCCTACAGTCCTAGAAATGTATACAATAGTTAAAAAAATTATTTGCAGGAGAAAGAATAGGAATTTGCTAAGAGGAAAGCAGCAAAAGTCACTTTCAGATTAAACATGTAGTATGTGTAAAGAGAGGATGAATGAAATAGTATGGCTATTCATAGAGCTACAGCCAGGTCAGTATTTACGAAATGGGAAGTGGGACTAAGAGCATTGTGAGGGATGAGACTTGATTCTCAGTCTTCTCTGCAAGAACCTGGAGGTTATGCATCTGAGATGACAAAGATGGAAATCAGTTGAACCTTGAGTCATCAATTGGCAGAAAGCTTCCAAAGCTTCCCAACTAACATTTAGAATGTTTGTTTCAGCAGCTAAAGTACCAAACATGGTACCTACCCCATAGTTATTTTAATTTTATAAGTGGTAACACATGCTGAATGTTCATTATAATATCTAGCACCAGTACACAATTTCAATAACCTTGTAACAGTTACCACTAACAACTGTATTTTATATATGTAATATATGTAATATATGTACATAGATGTAATATGATTGTCATTTACTCTATCTTGAACAATTGAGAAATGGAAAAGTAAATAAAGTCCAATATTCATTATTCACTTTCTCCCCAAAATCTGAATTAGGAATTCCTCAACTACCTCACCTTACCAGGAATCTTGCTTATAACACTCAACATTATGAATCACACTTATTTATTGGTTCATACGATTTTTACACCAATTAGACTATATGCTTTGGGGTTAGATACTGCATTTTATATATCATTACTTCTCTACAGTCATCCAGCATAAAGTGTGATACAAAAGAGCAGGCAATAAACATTAATTAGATTAATAAAATACATATAGGTTGGTAAACTTGGAAGAAAGCATAGAGATTATAGACTCAACTTTTTAATTTTTTTTAAGACAAAAACCTGGGTCCAGAGATATTAAATAATTTTCTCAGTATCATGCTGCTGGTTAGTGGAATGGCTTAGAATCACATTCAGTTTTCCTGAAATACTGTTTCCACTATATTGTACACTTCTTCCATTAAGTTGGACAACAAAGTATGCTTCCATAGAATAACTGGTGGGATTTTGATTACTCTGAAGGTTACTGTGAGCTACTGAGTCTTCTCTGTAATAACTGCTAAAGTTAATAAATTCCCAGGAAGATGAAGGGGCAGATTACAGGAAACCATAGACAGGAATTGAGCACGGAACTTTTCTTGAAGCTCAGCAGCCCTATATCCGCACCTGCAAAGGGGCATCAAAGAGACACTTATAAAACCACAATAAGACTCTCGCTTTTTCCATTTTTTGAGAGTGTTAACTTCTGCTGCCTGCAGCTATGAAAAATGAAATAGCTTCCAGGAGACTTTGCTTGGGCTAATGAAACTTTAGAACCCAAAACCAAAATTTGCCACAGAGGGAGGGACTCAAGATAGTTTTGTCAGTGCACAGATGTGGCAGGAGTGTTCAAAGGAAGGAAACAAAATTAAGAAACAACAGCCCTCTCCCTTTACCACCAAGCCCCACTGATTTCAAATTTACTGAGTGAGAGAGCAATTTAAGAAACATCTGGCACATTGGAGAGATATAAGAGAGCCAGAACACCAGAGGAGTGAATCTGAGGATCCACCTGGTGGGGCCTGCATATAAGTAGGTCATGATGCTTACGTGTCCAAGTAGACACAGTCTCCAAGGCAGATGCAGACATGCACTCCTAAGGCGTCTTAATCTCAAAGCCAGAATCCTAGAGGTGGAAGTGGGAAATCTGTCCCTTCTCCTTCATTCACAAGGACACATATACATATACACTGACCAAGGGTACAAGGGAAAGAGAAAGAGGGTAAGGAAGCAAGTTGATCCCATTATGTTAAAGACAGGAAGGACCTTATTTTTAAGTGAATTGTGATTCAAATGAAAATGATATTTTGAAAGGAAAGATGAGAGGGGTGACATTTACATGGCATTAATGCATTGTTAATTTTGTCTTTTCAGATATCCAAGTGTCAAAATGTGCCTTGTGTTTTTTTGTTGCCAAACTCTGTATTTCATTGTTTGACAACTGGAGTGAAAGATGGATGTGTGGGAGTGACGTCTTTGAAGGAAATACACTTATGTTAGTGGTTTAGGCTCCAGGAAGATGGGATAAGAGTAGCTTCAGCTTTAAGCAATTATGTGGAAATACTTTGTTTTGTAAGAAAATCAAGTGTGAACTCTCACCTTGTCTTATCTATCATAATCGCTTGGTGTGTAGGTCAACTCATATAGTAAATATAAAACTGTCTTGGAATTCCTAAATCCTATGTAGATGCTAAGCATAATGCTGAACTCAGAATATCTAAATTTTAAGCTCAGATGATCTAAATTATCATTGTCATTTCAACTCCCTATTCTTATTCTCCCCTTCCTCTTCTATCATCCAAGTAACTAATCATTGAATTAGACTTAAAATCGAAAACAAAGGAGGTGTAATTTTGCTTGGGTCTGTGCTACTCCAACCATATCTAAATAATTAAGTGAAGTTCTTATGAGTGTCATTTTAAAGTACATTGCTACCACTAGCAACCTGAATATTAGAAAATATAACTGTTCAATCGGAACAAGAAAAGACTATCTTTGATTACTTAAATGACTTCTATAAAAGAGAATGTCAGCTGAAAAATAAACAATGTTTAAAAGAGAGTCCAGCAGTGGACTGGATCTGACTGAAATGACTTTAAAGGATGTTTCTTTCTCCAGTCTTGACTTTCTATTTGATTTCTGCAATTTTGAAATTCTACCTCTTGTTTGCAGTGAAGATGTCTATACAGAGGACCTTAATTGAGAAGCTGAACCTTATGATAGATCAGAATTCCAGTTCCTGAAGAAGGCCACTTTAAGAGTGAAGTGGGAAGACTGATAAATGTAGAGATGTGGGTGTCAATGCACAACAATAAAATGGAGCTTGGGTGGGTCCATAAGGTCTATATCTAAAGCATTAGTGGATCTTATTCATGAAAACAGCTACCCTAACAGCATCTGGGCTATTTTAGTGACATTCAAAGGAGTAGTACTGCCAGTAGTGGTATCAGTAGTAGTAATAGAAGAGAGGACAAGCCAATGAAAAGAAGCTCGTGATCCCAGATGCACATCTTGTCTGCATTATTCCCACTTCTGTTTTAAATCTAGGTTAATGCTCTAAAAACAGAGACACCATTTTGAGCTTCAGATTCCAGGGAGGTATGTGACCGTACCTAGATCTGGCATGTTTTCTAGACAGCCAGATTCTTTTGTTTCTCAAAAGACCAATCATTTGTCTCTGTTTTAGTATGTCTATGTCCTACTATAGCTTTGTAGATCATAGGCAAATTGAAATAGACTAGAGTCTATTTAAAAGTACAGTACCCTGATCTAGAATTTAGCACCACCAGTGGAGGTTTGAATGTCTAGGGATTGCAAAATCTGAGGCCTTCATGGACAGAATTATATTAGAAATTGTTTTTGGCCCTGGCTTGGCTCTGTTTGTGTTTGTATGTGTGTATATTATGATCATGTTAATTTTCGGATTTCTGTCTGATGTTCCCTATGTCTATCTGGATCTTCTGCTACTTAAAAACTTCACTCGTTGTTTTGTTCTGTTTTATTCTTTGCTTCAGTTCTTGGCTCTGCTGACCTGCAGCTCTGAATCTTGTTCATTTTTAGATTTATGACAAACACTGTCCAATGGCCATTGACACTCTCCATTTTCTCTCTGGTAAAGATTGTTCTTTGTTGTATTTCAGGGAGAGAAGAGACAGTGAGAAAGTCAGGACCTAGGATCTCAAGTCCCTAACACTCAATTTTGTCCAGTCACATAGCATGACAACAAGCAGATTTAAGAGAGAAACTGTTGAAGTGGAATAGGGAACACATCCATGGCTTATGTCTATCCAGCTTTGGTACCAGACCTCACAACCGGGCTGGGCTGTCTCTGAGGGCTCAGTAGCAATGACTAAATACAGCCATCCTGGTTCCCTTCCCCGAACCTTGATGATTTAATATTCTGACAATGAGAAGCAGCAGCAAACACAAAACAGAGGAAAGCTCATCCAGGCATGTGTTTCTTCTCAAAGTATCAGCAGCTGGTTTAGATCTCCATTGCCTGCCCCTTTTTCATCAGTTCTCTTCCTGGTCTGGTTACATATTGCAAGTGTCAGGACTCCTCACTAGTGGAAGGCATCTCAGGCTAGTTTCATATTAACCCCCAATATATTTCTGAGAAACAGATTTTCAAAAAGATGACCAAAAGGCAGGTTCTACAGAAGAAACAATACCTAATAACACAAGAGTTTTTAACCTTCATAGTATCATAAACTCTGGGGCCTGGCTGGCACCTAGATGGAAAAGTACAACTGGCCTTAAACCATGCCAGTGTTCCTTCTTCCCAGAGCTTAGCCTGGAATGAGATCTTTAACTCCTGTTAGTGACTGGCTTATACTGGTTCTACTAACTAAGGCCAGATTCATATAACTACGTAGTTTAAAGATGCTGTCTACTGAAGATTTTGTGCCATATTAGTCATGTTCTGTTTCATTTTGCTGGTCACATATTGTGAACATGTTTGAGTATGACCAGAGAGCAAGGGATATTTCAGAGGGGAGAGAGTGTCAAAAAAGAGTCAATATCTAAATACATGTTTTTGCAATCTGTAAAAACAATTTCTTTTGGAAAAAGAAACAAATAACTAAACTCCAGAATGTGCAAGTGGGTGATTCATATATTCCATAGAGTGAAAACGTTAAATTCTGAAAGCCTTTAGGCTGTGATTTTCTTGTCTTTCCTTGTAACTTAAAATAGATGGAGGAAAAAGACAGCAGAGAGAAGGAGGGGGAGTTAAATGAATCAAGAGGGGGACTGTCAAAGCTGCTATAAAGTCTGCAGGAAGGCAATAGCAGTAAGGAAAAGTAAAAAGGCTATAGTCATAAAGATGATGGCATTTGTGAAGCAGCGGAAAGAAATGTCAGGAGGGGTGCTCTCTAAATCTGAATAATATAGGACTTAGACATTTCACATTCTAAATTATTTTATCAGTTCAACCAATCCGGCTTCTACTACATTTTGCATTTGCAAATAATTGGGTGTTTCAATAAAAAGCCTTAGGTAATTCATTTATTCTATTACATGATATTACCATCAAGTATTACTATCATTATTTTAGATTGGGCTAGGTATGTTTCATTAGATTAGTTTTTGAGTTTATCAAAATTTGGTAATCCTCTAAGACACTGACTTTCTAACCTGGCTGTGCTTTTGGATTGCTTGCATTTTTTAAAAATATGAATTCTCAGGAGATACCCAAAATCTGCATTTAAAATTGAGAATATCGGAGTGATACATCTGGGAAGTGGTGACATGATCTGCCACCTTTGGGAGCCATGATTCTAAAACACAGTGCAGAAATAACTCTCTTAGTCAATATTTTGTCAATGCTCTAAAAATAGAAAATACATATTAAAATATTTACACCTTCAATATTTAAGGATTTAAACAAATGAGAACACAAAAGAATAATTATTTTGTTTTCCATATGTGCCCAATGATAAGGTGTGTAAACTGTGATGAAGTCAGTTTTGGTTAATGTAGATCTCCAATAAATGCCTATTGGAAAAAAAGACAGTTATGAATATATTAAAAGAGGATAAAAATAGGACATATAAGTTAAAATGAAAGGAATAAGCAGCATCACTAGACTAGAAATCAGGAGAAATGTTCCCAATGTCATCTCTAAACTAGAAACTTGCTCAGCTTTCTTCTTCTGTAAAATAAGTTAGCTGGTTTTAAGAAAAAACCTCTAAGTCTCTTCAACTTCTAACATTTTGTAATCCCATGATTCTAGAGACCATTGTATTTTAGAGGCTATATGTCATGAAATAATACATTCATTTGATATCTGAGTATATTTTAATATCTTTTAAATTACCTCAGCTTTTATCAATAATTAGCATTACCTTACTTCAGTGATAAAAATGCCATTTCTTTACACTCCATCCAAGCTTTGAAGTAAAAGCCTCCTAGAGAGGTGAGCATGTTTTTCAGTTATAGGTGCTTACTGGCCAAGCTCGGTGTCTCATGCCTGTAATCCCAGCACTTTGGGAGGCTGAGCTGGTGGATGGATCACTTGAAGCCAGGAGTCCGATACCAGCCTGGCCAAAATGGCAAAATCCCATTTCTACTAATAATATAAAAATTAGCCAGGCATGGTGGTGTGCGTCTGTAGTCCCAGCTACTCAGGAGTCTGATGCATGAGAATTGCTTGAGCCTGGGAGGCAGAGGTTGCAGTGAGCTGAGATCACGCCACTGTACTCCAGCTTGGGCAATAGAGCAAGATTCTGTCTCAAAAAAAAAAAAAAAAAAAAAAAAAAAGACCTTCATGATTCTGTCCGTCTTCAATTTTCTGGATTTTCATGTTTTTGTTTTCAAATTTCATATATTTTAATTCACTTATTCTTTCATTCATACATTGATTCAACAATGTTGAATGAATACCTAAAAGGTGCCACAGTTGTGCTAGGTACTAAAGAGATAAGGGAAAGTAAAATCAAGTGTAGTCTCCATTCCCTCAGAGCTTTATGGGCTAGTAGATAAAGAGATGTTAATGACACAATTTCACAATCCATATTAAATTTCCAGCCATTCTGAAGGAGGAAGGACATTTAACCTATGAACTAAGAGTCACTGTGTTTTCAGATGGGTAGAACTGGACTAGGCCAAGAGAGATAAGAAAACTTGAGGGAGAGGGTTTCTTATGTGAGAAAGTCCAGTGGTTGAAAATAATATGGAAAATATGAAGGTTTTTTAAAAAAGCCTGAGAAGACCTAGGACCGGGAGCAAGAGGGAGATGTTTTACAATTAGGTGTGAGTAATTGTTAGAGGAAGGACCCTGTAGAACCCTGAAGGCCTTGTGAGATTCTTTATCTGTGCTGTTGGCTAAATACTTGCCACACTCCTTTTGAGCATAGGCTAGGATCATACCTCCCTGCCCTTTTGGAGTTAGACAAGGTTGAGGTATTCTAACAGGTGTATAGTGGTATGACGCTGTAGTTTCCATTTATGTTTCTCTAATAAGTAATGATATTGAACATTTTTCACATTTTTTCATCCATCTAATATATTTTTTGGTCACGTCTATTTAAATCTTTTGTCTATTTTTTTAATTTAGATTTTTGCTTTATATGTTAGATTATGGAAACTATATATTAAGGGTACAAGTCCTTTATAAGATACATGTTTTGTAAATTTTCTTTCCTAATCTGTGGCACGTCTTTTCATTTTCTAAATAGTGTTTTTTTGACAGTCCAAAGTGATTAATTTCATTTGTTCGCTTTTTTCAGTCAGCTCATTTATTTATTTATTTATTTGAAACAGAGTTTCACTCTTGTAGCCCAGGCTGGAGTGCAACGGTGCTATCTTAACTCACTGCAACCTCCACCTCCTGGATTCAAGTGATTCTCCTTCTTCAGCCTCCTGAGTAGCAGGGATTACAGGCACCTGCCACCATGCCTGGCTAATTTTTGCATTTTTAGTAGAGACGGGGCTTCGCCATGTTTACCAGGCTGGTCTTGAACTCCTGACCTCAAGTGATCTGCCAACCTCAGCGTCCCAAAGTGCTGGGATTACAGGCGTGAGCAACTGTGCCAGGCCAGTCTGCTCATTTAATAGTAGAAAAAGTTTCATTCATATAACAAGAGATTGAATAGTTTACTTTTTGATATCCTTATGCTTTTGAAAAATCTGTATGATTATCTATTTGCAAAATATGTAATTTCAAACTATTTCATAAATCTAACATACTATATTAGTATTAAACTGGATTTTATTAATATTCAGATTAATCAGGCCACATAGCAATAAGGAATATGATTCAACTATATTATACAAGTTTATTAGTAAAATAGAAGTGTAAACTCTCGTCATCTAACTTATTGTGAGACATTTATTCATGATTTTACTTTGGACCTTTATATATCACAGAACCATGGGTTTTTCTCTCAATCTAGGTTAGTATTGATCTTCCTGAAATGATCTTAAACACATACCAAAATAATTAATTTTGATGAAGTCTAGTTTATTAAACTATTATTAAATATCCCAATTATAATAGAAATAAAACAATAAAATATCCAGGTATGATATTTAGTAAGAAATGTATAATATCTGTATGAGGAAATATTTAAATATCTTGAAAAGAGACAAAAACAGACCTGAAAAAATAGATGCTCCATGTTGAATAATAGATTATTTTTTGGATGCTAGGCCTGTTGATTCTGTCATTTATAGGAAAAGTAAGTAAAGAAGACCAGCCAGCAACATTTTGAATAGGTGCAATGATAATAATGAGCCTCATTTTAAGTTAAAAATATACATTATCAATATCTCTATTTAAAACACTTTGGTATCAGGATAAGAAAAACTAAATCCATTCATGGACTAGAACAGAAGACTAAAAAAAGAACCTATGGATATATGGAAATTTTGTATATAATGAAGGTGACGTTTCAAATTACTATGGAAAAAATAGAGCTTTTGATAAACAGTTTAAAAACTATTTGATGGCCATAACATTTTATTACTTACTTTGCACCCATATCCAAATAAATTTTAAATAGATCTTAGATAAAAATATAAAAAATAAGAACATACAAGTGTGTATAGTCTGTTCTCACACTGCTAATAAAGACTTATCCAAGACTGGGTAATTTATAAAGGAAAGAAGTTTAATGGACTCACAGTTCCACAGGGCTGGGGAGGCTTCACAATCATGCAGGAAGGCAAAACGGAAGCAAAGGCATGTCTGACATGGCAGCAGGCAAAAAAAAAAAACTTATGCAGGGGAACTCCCATTTATAAAACCATCAGCTCTCATGAGACTTATTCACTATAATGAGAACAGTATGGGGAAAACCACCCCCATGATTCACCTGATTCAATTATCTCCACCTGGCCCCATTCTTGACACATGGGGATTATTACAATTCAAGATGAGATTTGAGTAGGGACACAGAGCTGAACCATATCAAGTGCAACATAAAAAGTGAATTATTTTATAATCTCCAAGTGTGGAAAGTTTTTTTCTCACAATGACTCAAAACCCAGAAGCAATAAAGAAAAAATCTTAATACAAAAAGTAATGAGAAAAAACCACCATGAACATAGTCAAAAGACAAATAAATCAGAAAATAATTCTTACTTATATTAAAGAATATCTACTGAAATGTAAAATGTTCTTAAAAAATAGTGATGACAAAACCTGAAAACTTGTCAGAAAAAAGAAACAGGAAAAAAATTTAAACATGGAGTTAATGGGGGTAGGGGTAGTGTGTGTGGGAAGTGGCTCTTAGATATATTAAAAAGAGAAATGCAGAAAACTACTGGAAATATTACTTTTCATCTATTAAATTAGCAAAACTCCTATTACCCACCTATATTAGTCCGTTTTCATGCTGCTGCTAAAGACATACCAGAGCCTGGGCAATTTACAAAAGAGAGAGGTTCAATTGGACTCACAGCTCCACGTGGTTGGGAAGGCCTCACAATCATGGCAGAAGGCAAGGAGGAGCAAGTCACATATTATGTGTTTGGTGGCAGGCAAAAAGAGAGAGCTTCTGCAGGAAAACTCCCATTTTTAAAGCCATAAGATCTTGTGAGACTCATTCACTATCATAACAGCACAGGAAAGATCCACCCCCATAATTCAATTATCTACCACCTGAAACCTCCCACAACACATGGGAATTATGGGAGCTACAAGATGAGATTTGGGTGGGGACACAGAGCCAAAACATATCACCACCCTCCAGCCCATTCTCCACTTCGCAGAAAATAAAATGTGTTGGCAAAACTGTTATGAAAAAGGCACTGTCACACATGACTGGATGAAATGAAAAACAGTACAAATGTTATGGAGGAAAATTTCATAACATAAAACAAAATTAAACATGCACTTTGCTTTTTAATCAGAAATCTAATTCTTAGGAATCTTTCCTAAAGATATACCTCAATGCATATCAAGAACAAAGACACAAATTTATTCTCTGTCCAGAAGTAGGGAGTGTTTAAATGAGGATTTTCTGATACTGCTGCAAAATAGAACACCATGAGAACTTAAGACATAATGAAGATTACCTCTATGTGCTGATTTGGAATCATCTTCAGTATGAATTATCAAAAGGAACAAATCAAGGCTCAGAATAGTATTCACATAATGCTTTCATTCCTGTTAACCACAGGTTCTCAACTTGGGGTGATTTTGACCCTCAAGGCAATATTTGGCAACATCTGGAGATATTTCTGGTTTTTATAACTGGAAAGGTCCTACTGGTATCTAGTGGGAAGAGTCCAGGGATACTCAGAACAACCCCTACAACAAAGAATTAGCAATGAAAACATCTAGCAATCAGATCTTGGTTTCCTCATTAAAAGGAATCATGGATCTTTGGGGGAGTGGCTGGTACTCGATCTAAGATAGGGAATATGTAAATTGAGTTTGGAGCATCTTCTTGTGCCAGAAAGCAATGATGCATCCAGAGTCTATGGTAGGAATGTCAAGAGAAATAAGATGCCAGTTTGCAGAGGCTTTCATTGACCAATATGGGCAAATTTAAAAGTAAAAGTTGTGTACAAAAAAATACCTATAATTGATTGTAAAGATGAAAGAGAGAAAGAGAGTTTTCTCTGCTGCCTCTTATAAGGGCACTAATCCCATCATGACAGCAGCATCCTCATGATCTCACTTAACCCTAATTATCTCCCAAAGACCCCATTTCCAAATACTATCACACTGCTGGCTAGGGGTTCAACATATACATCTTTGGGGGAAATGCAAAAATTCAATATATAACAGTTGATAAAGGATTTGCTTTTTTTTTTTTTTTGTAGAGGAGTACCAGTTAACATAATGAAGAAACAATAGATTTAGAAAATCAATATTCAGCAAACTTTAAAGAAGTAACTGACTTAGGCAAGAATCACCAATGGATGCTAAAATGATTAGGTGGAAGTTTGTGGGAAACAGAAAATTTCCAAAGTGCCAGAGCCCCACTCCACCAATTGTTTATAAGTTGCAAAAGAAAATGATACCTTTAGGATCAAGAGATCTTAACCAAATAATCAAACTTAGTATTGCTAATAATTGGCAATTTGATATGTGCATTTTGATGTGGTAATGTGTTATACCATAGCATCACCTCTAGAGGGTTTTTTTTTTTTTGACAAAAATGTTTAATCTGAATTTTACAAAGCCTTTTAGACCTAAATTCAGTTTTAAAGAGATACAGATCATATAATAACAGGTTAGCAACATAATGAGGAAGCAATCAGGTAACTCTAAAATGTGGAACTGTTTATACAACAACTGACCTATTTTGATAACGAAAAAGAGATTGGTTTAGAAAGAAAAAAATCGTAATCACACTTTGGAGACAGTTAGGGAAATTTGAATTTTATCTACATGCGGAAATGTAGATAAAACAAATATGGTAAAATATTAAAATTATGTCATTTTAAGATGATTATTTTGAATTTTCCATATATTTGAAAATTTTGTAATAAAAATAGAATAAATACCAGAAAGTTGATAGAATAATAAAGGGAGTGAACTCCTGGGCAAGATAGAGTGGTACACACACGCCTTATCTCCCTACCACCCAACTCCCAATACATAAGAATTGTGTGTGTGTGTTTGTGTGTATGTGTGTGTAAGATACATGATGATAAAATGTGTGTTCAGATAAGAAGAGAAAACTCTAAATAGTAAGAACAAATTCTAGTACCAAGAAGAAAGTGGAGGAAAATATAGGCAGAGTGATTTAGGACTTTTAAAACCATGTTAAATCATGGCAGAGAACAAAATCTACATGTCAGAGTTAGGGGCTGGATTTAGTGCTAGTTAGTGAACTCCAGTTCAAATAAATTTTACAACTGTTGTGGGTATGGTCAGAGAAGCACCTCTTGCCAGTGGCCTAGGAAGAAAGAAATGCATCTAAATGCAAACAAACAAGAGAGAAGTGACAAAACAAAAACAGAGTAACAAAAAAGAAATACCAAAAGCATGCAGAACAGCACTAGCAGTTGAGGAGGAAAGTGCAAAATGCAAATATAAAACCTGTTGTGGGTTGTATAGACAAGAGGACCAAGATAGAGGTACTAAATAAAAGTTACTGAACACATTATGAAAGACTCAACATACAGAACTCATATGGAAAGAAATATTAAAAATAATGTCATCCAACAAAGTAGTTATTATCTTTGAAAACAAGAGAGAAATTTTCTTTAAAAAGGAGTATATGAAAATGAAATGATTGCAGGTATCAGAAACTAATATCATATTTATTAAAATAAAATTTAGGAGAAATATTTAACAGAATGATACAACTGGAAAGAATTAGTGAATTAAATAGAACTGAATAAAAATTGTTAAAAATTTTTAAGAGACACGGAGGAAGGATAGAATGAAAAGTTTCAATATACATCTTATAAGAGAGAAAGCAAGTGGGAATGGAGCAGAAGTGTAATAATGGGAGAGAGAAAATATTTGGATTTGAGTAAATATGTAAATATTTAACAAAAAGTGCAAAATAAAGAGCAGGATATTTGTTCTTTCATATTTTGGTAACAACACCCCATAGAACTTTCTAGGCCTGGCTGATGCCTCTTTCCAGAAAAGAATATATTAAATTTGTGAGTCAATTATTCTAATTAATTTTGATTTATTCAAATATAATTTCCTTGATTTTCATAATAAAGTCCTATTTTCTATATGAAATTTTATTTTTCTTGATTCTTCTTCCCAGTGGTTCATATTTTACTACTGTTTTAAATAACCAACTTTGGATTTTTTGATTACATTAATTTTGTTTGTTTTTATTATACTAACTTATGCTGTTGATTTTATTTCTTTTCTTATACTTTTAAGTTCTTGGGTATTATTTTTTAATAGTTTCTGAGATAGAATGCTGTATTTATTTGATACAATTTAGCATCAAATAACCTTACATCAAATATCATACTTATTGTTGAAAATTTAGAAGAGAAATAAAAGCGTGTCTGCTATCACTCTATTATTTCACATTTAGTAGAGATCTCAACCAATATAATAGGATAAGACAAAGAAATGGGATGTGTGAATATTGGAAAGGAGAGAAAAGCTTTTCATTTAATTTCTTTCATTTCTTTTATTTTGCTTTCTCTTTGTGTCTCAATGTTTGTATACAGTATAATTGTCTACATATATACCCACATGCTGAATCAATAAGCTTAATAAAATAGATGATAAAAACAAATAGCGGCCAGGTGCAGTGGCTCATGCCTGTAGTCTAGCATGCTGGGACGCCGAAGCAGGTGGATCAGGAGGTCAGGAGTTCAAGACCAGCCTGACCAACATGGTGAAACCCTGTCTCTACTAAAAATACAAAAATTAGCTGGGTGTGGTGGCACACACCTGTAGTCCCAGCTACCCGGGAGGTTGAGGCAGGAGAATTGCTTGAACCCAGGAGGTGGAGGTTGCAGTGAGCCGAGATTGCGCTGTTGCACTCCAGCCTGGGTGACAGAGCAAGACTCCATGTTTAAAAAAAAAAAATAGCACTTTTCTTTAATAGCAACAGTCAAAACCATTCGCAAAGCAATTTGTTTAAAAACTTAAATAAGGTCATTTGGAACTTCAAGAGAAAAATACAACTGTATAAAAATAGATGTTTAGTTGGGTAAACAGAGAAGCAGTCCATGTTCTTAGACGGCATGACAATATTATAAAGGTATAAATATTCTTCAATTATTTTACAAATTCAATTCAATACCAATAAAATCTCATTTGATATTCTGAGAAATTTAATAACTTAATTTTAGTTTGTATATGGCAGAACTAAAACTCAGAAATAGATGAGTAAACATTTGACAGGAAGCATAAAGCATAAAAATGGAGTCATGTGTTCTCTCAGGTAATTTGATATATTACACTTCTCTGGAATTGAAAATAATGACAATGATGCAAGAATAAATGAACAGTCTAATGCAACAGAAAAGAGCTCAGAGGCAGACCCATGTATACATAGGATCTTATTTTATTAAATTTTTACAATATATAGTACATGTATAGAGAAGTATATATAGACAGAGTTCACTTTTTTTGCATTAGCTTCACTGTCTCATTATTTAAATATGTCATTGTCCCCCTTTGTGTTGAGGAAATTGTCATTGAACACAGAATTACAGTTAGGCAGTTATTTTCTTCCTGCACTTTAACAATGTAACTCAATCATTATTGTTTCTGGCTTGAAGTTAGCTGTAATTTTTACCGCTCCTTTTCAGGTACTCTGGGTGCTTTCAAAACTCTTTATGTTTTTGGGTTTCAGCAATTTTCCTATTGTGGGTCAAGTGTTATTTCGTTTATCATTCTTCTTTGGGTTTGTAGTACCTCTTGAGTTTGTGGCATTGTATCTAAATGAGTTTTGAGAAAATTCTCAAATGATAGCTTTTCTCATTGTTGCTTATACCCCATTCTTTTTCTTCTTTTCTTCTTCCTTAATATAGTAATCACCCATTTTAAAAATTATTTCAGTTATATATAAATATATAAAATGTAAGTGTGTATATATATATATATGTACATGTATAAACAATCACATATTAGATTTAATTTTATTTTTATTAATATATGTGTGTATTTCCAGGATACATGATAATTAAATACATTCACATAATTTATAAAGATCAAATCAGTGTAACTGAGATATCTATCACCTTAAATATTTTTCTTTCTTTAATGCTAAAAATATTCAAATTATTGTCTTCTAGCTATTTGAAAATATACAATAGAGTATTGTAAACTATAGTTCCTCTGCTAATCTATAAAATACTAGGTCTTATGTCTTCTGTCAAACTGTTCTCACACTGCTAAAAATAACTACCTGAGACTGGGTAATTTATAAAGAAAAGAAAGGTAATTGACTCAGAGTTCCACTGGCTGTACAGGAAGCATAGCTGGGGAGGCCTCAGCAAACTTAAAATTATGGCAGAAGGCGAAGGGGAAGCCAGCACGTCCTATATAGCTGGAATCAGAGGAAGAAAGAGAGCAAAGGGGAAGGTGCTACACACTTTCAAGGAACCAGATCTCATGAGAACTCCATGATGACACAGCACTTGGAGGATGGTGCTAAACTGTAAGAAACCACCCCCATGATCCAATCACCTCCCACCAGGCCCCACCTCCAACACCTGGGATCGCAATTCAACATGAGATTTGGGTGGGGACACAGAGCCAAACCATATCACAAACTGTATGTTTGTACTCATTAATCATCCTTTTCATCTCTTCCATCCCCACCCTTCCTGGGCCCTAGTAACCACCAATCTACTCTTTATCTTCATGAGATCCACCTTTTCACCTCCCACATATATGTGAGATTATGTTATACTTATCTTTCTGGCTGGGCTTGCCTTATTTTTAATTACCATAATATCTTCCAGTTCAAATAATATTACTACAAATGACAGGACTTTATTTTTTTAAAGGCTGAGCAGTACTCCATATTGTGTGTGTGTGTGTGTGTGTTTGTGTGTGTGTGTGTGTGTGTGTATGTGTAAGTATCTTATCACATTTTCTTAACCCATTCATTCACTGATGGGCACTTAGGTTGATTACGTAGTTTTGCTATTAAGCTGATTACACATTTTTGCTATTGTGACTAGTGCTGCAATAAACATGGGCATGCAGATACCTCTTCAATATATTGATTTCCTTTTTTGTCTATATACCTAGGAGTAGAATTGCTGAATCATATGGTATTTCAATTTTTAGTATCTTGAGAAACCTCCATACAGTTTTCCACAGTGACTGCACTATTTTATATTCACACCAACCGTGCACAACCGTGTTTCCATTTTCTCTACACACTTACTGGCATTTGTTATTTCCTGTCTTTTTGATAAGTCATTTTAACTGGGGTGAGGTGACATCCCTTTGTGGTTTTGATTTGCATTTCTCTGATGGTAAGTTATGTTGAGCATTTTTTACATATCTGTTAGCCATTTAAATGTCTTCAGAAATATATATTCAGATCTATTACACAGGTTTAAAGTCAGATTTTTTTCTTAGTTGGTTGAGCTCTTTATATATCCTGGTTATTAATTCCTTGTCAGATGAATAGTTTGCAACTATTTTCTCCCTTCCTGTGGGTTTTCTCTTCACTTTATTGATTGTTTCCTTTGCTGTGCAGAAGCTTTTTAGCTTGATGTAATCCCATTTGGCTATTGTTGCCTTGGTTGCCTGTGTTTTTGAGGTCTTATACACAAAAGTCTTTGCCCAGATCAAAGTTATGTGGTATGTCCCCAATGCTTTCTTCTAGTAGTTTTGTAGTTTCAGCTCTTAACAGATTTAATTCATTTTGCTTTAATTTGTATGTATGTTCAAAGATGGGGATTTAGGTTCTTCCTCCTGCATATCCAGTTTTCCCACCATCATCTATTGAAGAACCTGTTCTTTCTTCATTGTATGTTCTTGAAAATTTCATTAAAAATGAGTTTGCTATAGCTGCATGGATTTATATCTGGGTTCTCTATTCTGTTTCATTGGCCTATGTATCTGCTTTTATGCCAGTTACCATGCTGAGTTGGTTACTAGAGCTTTGTAGTTTATCTTGAAGTCAGGTAGTGTGATGCCTCCAGGTTTCTTCTTTTATCTCAGGATTGCTTTGGCTATTTGGGGTCTTTTGTGGTTCTATATTATTTTTAAGATTGTTTTTTCTAATTCTGTAAAGAATATCATTAGTAGGCAATTTGATAGAGATTGCACTGAATCTGTAAATTGGTTCGTGTAGTATTCCCATTTTGACAATATTAATTCTTCCACTCGTGAACATGAGATACCTTTCCATTATTTTGGTCTTCTCTTCAATTCCTCTCATCATTGTCTTATAGCTTTCCTTGCATAAATCTTTCTTTTCATTGGGTAAATTGAATCTTAGGTGTTTTATAGTCCTTGTAGCTATTGTAAATGGGATTTGCGTTCTCAATTTCTTCTTCAGATTGTTTGCTGTTGGTACATATAAATGATGCTAATTTTTGCATTTTGTATCCTGCGACTTTCTTGACTTTGTTTTTTGGTAGAGTTTTTAGGGTTTTCTAAGTATCAGAACATATTGTCTGTGAACAAGGATAATTTGGCTTCTTCCTTTTCAGTTTGAATGCCCTTATTTCTTTATCTTACCTAATTTCTCTGGCCAAAACTTTCAGTATTATGTTGAATAAAAGTGGTGAAAGTGGGCATCCTTGTCTTGTTCAAAATTTTTAGAGAAAAGGTTTTAAAGTTTTCCCCATTCAGTCCGATGTTTGCTATGAGTTTGTCATATTTGGCCTTTATTATTTTAAGGTTATGTTTCTTCTATGTCCAGTTTAAATGTTTTTAATCATACAAGGATATAGAATTTTATCAAATACTCTTTCAGCATTTATTGAAATGATCACATGGGCTTCGGTCTTGGTTCTGTTAATGTGTGTATCACATTGATTGTTTTACATATGGTGAACCATGTTTGCATTCCAAGTGGAGATTATCCCACTGGATAATCCCCACTTGCTTGCAGTGATTTGGTTTTTTTTTTTTTTTACTATGTTGCTGAATTTTGTTTGCTAGTATTTTATCGAGGATTTTTGCATCTATCTCTATTAGAGATCATCCTGTAGTTTTCTTTTTTATTGTGTCTTTGTCTGGTTTTGGTATTGGGGAAATGCTCCTTTGTAGAATGAGTTAAGAGGTATTGCCTTGTCTTTATTTTTTTTTTGAAAATTTGAGTAGAATTGGTATTAGTTTTTCTTTAGATGTCTGGTAGAATTCAGCAGTGAAGCTCTCAGGTCCTGGGCTTTCCTTTGATTGAAGAAATTTTACGTTCTGGTTTTCTATTTGTTTGTGGTTCAGTGTTGGAAGATTGTATTTGTCTAGGAATGTGTTCATTTCTTCTGGGTTTCCTAATTTGTCAGTACATAGTTACTCACGGTAGTCTGTAATGATTTTTTGTATTTCTGAGGTTTCAGTTGTTACGTCACAATTTTTTTTGTCTGATTTTCTATATTTGGGTGTTCTCTTTTCTTAGTCTGGCTAAAGGTTTGTCAATTTTATTTATCTTTTCAGAAAAATGTTTATTTCTGCTGGCATGGTGGCTCACACCTGTAATGCCAGTACTTTGGGAGGCCAATGTGGGCAGATCTCTTTAGGTCAGGAGTTTGAGGCCAGCCTGGTGAACATAGTGAAACCTCTTCTCTACTAAAAATACAAAAATTAGCTGAGTATGGTGGCAGGTGCTTGTAATCCCAGCTACTTGGGAGGCTGAGGCTGAGGCAGGGGAATAGCTTGAACCTGGGAGGCAGAGGTTGCAGTGAGCTGAGATTGAACTACTGTACTCCAGCCTGGTGACAGAGTGAGACTCTGTCTCAAAAAAAAATATTGCACTGATATACTGAATTTATTTTTGTCCTAATTCCCTTTGTGTATGCTCTAATTCTTTACTTATTTCCTGCTACTATTTTGGGTTTTGTTTGTTCTTGCTTTTCTAGTTTCTGGAGGTACATAATTAGTTTTTGTATTTGAAGTGTATATATTTTTTGTTATAGATACCTATTGCTATAAATTGATCTTTTAGTACTGCTTTTGTGGTATCCCACAGAGTTTGGTATGTTGTATTTCCATTTTAGTTGTTTCAAGAGATTTTTGTTTCCCTCATAATTTCTTCATTGACCAGTTGATCATTCAAGAACATGTTGTTTAATTTTTGTGTATTGTGTATTTTACAAGTTTTCTCTTGTTACTGATGTCTAGTTTTATTTCATTTTGTCAGAAATTTTTCATATAATTTCTAGATTTTTGAATTTGTTGAGACTTGTTTTATGGCCTAATATATGGCTTATTCTGGAGAATGTTCCATGTGCTGATGAAAATAACACGTATTCTCCTAAAGAATCATCAGTTAGGCCTATTTGGCTTCAGGTATAGCTTAAGTCTGATGTTTCTTTGTTGATTTTTGTCTGGATGATATGTCCATCACTGAGAATGGGGTGTTGAAGTCTCCTACTATTTTTGTATTTCAGTTTATCTCTCCCTTGACATCTATTAATGTTTGCTTTATATGTTCTAGAGCTCCAGTGTTGTGTGTGTATATGTTTAGAGTTATTATATCCTCTTGCTAAATTGATCCCTTCATCATCATTTAATGACTTTGCCTATTTTTACTGTTTTTGGCCTAAAGTCTGTTTAATCTGATGTAAGTATAGCTACTCCTGTTCACTTTTGGTTTCCATTTGCATGAAATATCTTTTTTCATCTTTTTACTTTCAGTCTGTCTAGGTCTTTAAAGGTTAAGTGGGTTTCTCAAAGGCAGCATATATTTGGTTCTTGTTCCTTTATTTGTTCAGCCATGCTATGCCTTTTAATTGGAAAATGGAGTCCATTTATATTTAGTGTTTTTATTGATAACTAAGGACTTGCTATTGCCTTTTTATTACTGGTGTTCTGATTGTTTTATAACTCCTCTCACCTTTTCTTACTGTATTTTTTTTGCAATTGAGTGATTTTCTTTTGTGGTTGTATGTTCTAAATTGTTGCTTTTCATTGTTATTAGTTACAAAATATAATAGTTATTATAATTATATGTTCTCACATTGTGGTTTCCATGAAGCTTTCCAAAAACATCATATAGGTATAACAAGTCATTATAAGGAGACGACAATTTATCTTAGACAACAAAAGAGAAATAGAAACAGAGAAAAAAAAATTTAGTACTTTAATTCCATCACCCCCACATTTTGACTTTATATTGTCTCAAGTTAAAATATAAATTTAAAAAAAATATTGCCTATCTTTCAATAGGTTGCTGGAGCTATTATTTTGAATAAAATTTCCTTTTGAGGTTTATATTAAAGTTACTAGTGGATTGGACACTAATGTTATTAGGGTATTCTGGGTTTGTCTGTGTATTTAATTTTATCAGTGAATTTTATATCTTCAAATGTTTTCTTGTTGCATATTAGTGTTTTGTTTTCTTTCATTTTCAGATTGAAGAACTCCCTTTAGCATTTCTTGTAAGATCATTCTGGTGGCAGTGAATTATCTCAGCTTTTGTTTATCTGGGAAAGACTATCTTATTTAAAGGATAGCATTACTGGATACAGTGTTGTTGCATGGCAATATTTTTCTTTCAAGGCTTTGAAATTATTGTCTCACTTCCTCCGGACTTGTGTGATTTTTATTGAGAAATCTGTTGCCAGAATAATTGGAATAAAATAATTATTAGACGCATTGGGGTGGTCTTATTTGGGTTAAATCTGTTTGGTGTCCTCTGACTCTCCTGTACCTAGGTTTTTATCTCTTTCTCAAGTTTTGGAAAGTATTCTGTTATTATCTTTTTGAATAATAGCTTCCCATACCTTGCTCTCACTACTTCTTGAAGACTAATAATTCTTAAATTTTGTCTTTTGCAGTAATTTTTTAGGTAAAAATTTTTTAGGCAAGTTTTTGTAGGCAATTTTTCTTTTCATTCTTTTTCTTTTCTGACTATGTATTTTCAAATCCCTTGTCACTGAGCTCATTGATAACTTTCCTCTACTAGAACCATTCTGCTGTTGAATCTTTAATAAATTTTCCAGTTCTGCACATGTATTTCTCAGTTGTAAGATTTTTGTTTGACTTGTAAATTATTTCCATGTATTTAAAAAATTTATCTGATACATTTCAGAATTGCTTTTCTATGTTATGGAGATCACTGCATTTCCTTAAAACTGTTAGTTTGTATTCTTGGTCAGAGTATTCACATACTGCCATCTCATTAGGGTTAGTCATTGGTTACTTATTTTGCCTGTATGGGAAGGTCATGATTCTCTGCTGCTGTTTTTTGTGGATGTACATCAATGCCTTTGCAATGAAAGATTTGTTATTTTTTCCAGGCTTCTCTGTATGACTTGTTTTGGTTATTTCTAAATATGTTTCCTTAGAGAAACTTGGAAATTTACCTACTAATTTTCCTCCTCCTTTTTTTTTTTGCCCACTAGGTCACTGCCTCCTTTTTGTCAATCAATGGTACCTTAAACCCAGGTTTGCCTTGGTTCTAGTAAACTATCAGAGTTCTGCCCATCCCAAATAGTTGAGGTCCCAAGGGGAAAATCCCAGAAGCACAGGAAGGCTGGATGACTAGTCATTTTTGCCCAGGGAACTTATGGACAAACCTCCTACAGTTGTGCTGCTGAATATGATTTAGCATTTCCTTTGGCTAGGTTACAGAGCAGAATTTCCAGAGCTGAGGATGGTAGTTAGCCTATCCCCTTGTCTCTGGCTGTCCTCAGGGATATGTCTCCCTTCAGGCACTCTCAATGCTTACTGGAGGTTGAGGTAAAGGCAGGTATCCTGCCAAGGAACCAAGATATGGTGAAGCTGGTTGTCCACGTTAATCTTAGTTTTTTTGAGACAGAGTCTCGGTCTGTCACCTAGGCTGGAGTGCAGTGGCATGATCTCAGCTCACTGTAAGCTCCGCCGCCTGGGTTCATGCCATTCTCCTGCCTCAGCCTCCCGAGTAGCAGGGACTACAGGCACCCGCCACCGCATCCAGCTAATTTTTTGTAATTTTAGTAGAGACGGGGTTTCACCATGGTCTCGATCTCCTGACCTCGTGATCCGCCTGCCTCGGCCTCCCAAAGTGCTGGGATTACAGGTGGGAGCCACAAACGCCTGGCCCAATCTTAGTTTTTTTCAAGGTTGAACTTGAGTCAGAGGAAATTTTCTGCACTCTTGGTGCTGCAGATTTCAGGGAGGTGCATCTCAGATACGTATGTCCAATTCTGCTACCATCTTCTTAGGGTTTTTATTTTTTCACTTCTCTGTGACCCCAGGAAATGTCTTACTATCATAGGGGAGTTCTGAGATATTTCTAGTAATAAATTCAGCAGTGTGTGTTTGTTTCTGATTTTCTGTTGAGGGAGAGTGAAGTTAGCTTGCTTATATGCTGCTGTTTTGGAACTGGAAGTTCTCCCTTTTGTTATATTAATTTGCCTCTTATGTTCTCTTCTACATATCTTCTTCTGTATCTTGAACTTTATTCTTCAGATATTCTTTTGATCCACTTTCCAAATTACTAATTATGTTGTGAGCTTGGACCATGTTTTAAAAAACCCTTTCACTGAATTCCTAATTTTACTTATTATATTTTAGTATCTAGAATTGTAATTTTTAAAAATGAATAAATAAAACATGGAATATTTATTCAATGAAACACTATTTAGCATGTAAATAAAAGCTATATCTTTATAAATTATCCCTGATATTTCTCAAAAATATGTCTAATAAAAGAGGACCAAATAAAATGTTTAGCATATCATTTATATATCATTTTAGAAGCATTAGAAAACAATATTCTAAATCACACATGGATACAAGCATACAGACTGAATAGACTGAAATAGAGACTGAAAATATATACATTGAATCACTGTGGTTTTGCAGTGGGCGGAAAGAGGATGCTGGGGGATGTATGAAGACGGAACCTCAACTGCATGCTGTATTTTAATTCCTCAGAAAGTAAAAAAAGACTTGAAAGAAATGTAATCTAGGAGAGGGTGTAGGGCGTGCCCAAGATGGCTGAATAGGAACAGCTCCAGCCTCCAGCTCCCAGTGTGAGCGACACAGAAGATGGGTGATTTCTGCATTTTCAACTGAGGTACCGGGTTCATCTTACTGGGGCGTGTCGGACAGTTGGTGCTGGTTCGTGGGTGTAGCCCGACCAGTGAGAGCTGAAGCAGTGTGAGGCATCGCCTCACCTGGGAAGCACAAGGGGGAAGGGAATTCCTTTTCCTAGCCAAAGGAAAGTGAGGCACACAACACCGGGAAAATCGGGTAACTCCCACCTTAATACTGCACTTTACCAAGGGTGTTAGCAAATGGCACACCAGGAGACTATATCCCACACCTGGCCCAGAGGGTCCCACACACACGGAGCCTCCTTCATTGCTAGCACAGCAGTCTGAGATCTAACTACAAGGCAGCAGCGAGGCTAGGGGAGGGACGCCCACCATTGCTGAGGCTTAAGTAGGTAAACAAAGCGCTGGGAAGCTCGAATTGGGTGGAGCCCACCACAGCTCAAAGAGGCCTGCCTGCCTCTGTAGACTCCACCTCTGGGGACAGGGAATAGCTAAACAAAAAGCAGCAGAAACCTCAGCAGAGGTAAATGTCCCTGTCTGACAACTTGAAGAGAGCAGTGGATCTCCCAGCATGGAGGTTGAGATCTGAGAATGGACAGACTGCCTGCTCAAGTGGGTCCTTGAGCCCTGAGTAGCCTAACTGGGAGACATCCCCCACTAGGTGCAGACCGACACCTCACACCTCACAGGGCGGGGTACACCCCTGAGACGAAGCTTCCAGAGCAAGAATCAGACAGCAACACTTTCTGTTCAGCAATATTCTATCTTCTGCAGCCTCCACTGCTGATACCCAGGCAAATAGGGTCTGGAGTGGACCTCAAGCAAAGTCGAACAGACCTACAGCTGAGGGTCCTGATTGTTAGAAGGAAAACTAACAAACAGAAAGGAAACTGACACCAAAACTCCATCAGTACGTTACCAACATCAAAGACCAAAGGCACTTAAAACCACAAAGAAGGAGGAAAAAGCAGTGCAAAAAAGCTGAAAATTCAAAAAATCAGAGCGCATCTCACCCTCCAAAGGAATGCAGCTCATCGCCAGCAATGGAACAAAGCAGGATGGAGAATAACTTTGACAAGTTGAGAGAAAAAGGCTTCAGTCAATCAAACTTCTCAGAGCTAAAGGAGGAACTATGTAACCAGTGCAAAGAAACTAAAACCCTTGAAAAAAGATTTGACGAATGGCTAACTAGAAACACCAATGTAGAGAAGTCCTTAAAAGAACTGATAGAGATGAAAACCATAACATGAGAACTATGTGACAAATTCAGAAGCTTCAGTAACCGACTTGATCAACTGGAAGAAAGAGTATCAGAGATTGAAGATCAAATGAATGAAATGAAGCGAGAAGAGAAGTTTAGAGAAAAAAGAGTAAAAAGAAATAAACAAAGCCTCCAAGAAATATGGGATTATGTGAAAAGATCAAATATACGTCTGATTGGTGTGCCTGAAAGTGAGGGGGAAAATGGAACCAAGTTGGAAAACACTCTGCAGGATATCATCCAGGAGAACTTCCCCAACCTAGTAAGGCAGGCCAACATTCAAATTCAAGAAATACAGAGAACACCACAAACATACTCCTCAAGAAGAGCAACTCCAAGACACATAATTGTCAGATTCATCAAAGTTGAAATGAAGGAAAAAATGTTAAGGGAAGCCAGAGAGAAAGGTCGGATTACCCACAAAGGAAGCCCATAAGACTAACAGCAGATCTCTCGGCAGAAACTCTCCAAGCCAGAAGAGAGTGGGGGCCAATATTCAACATTCTTGAAGAAAAGAATTTTCACCCCAGACTTTCATATCCAGCCAAATGAAGTTTCATAAGTGAAGGAGAACTAAACTCCTTTACAGACAAACAAATGCTTAGAGATTTTGTCACCACCAGGCCTGCCATACAAGAGATCCTGAAGGAAGCACTAAACATGGAAAGGAACAACCGGTACCAGCCATTGCAAAAACATGCCAAAATGTAAAGTCCACCGATGCTAGGAAGAAACTGCATCAACTAGCGAGCAAAATAACCAGCTAATATCGTAATGACAGGATCAAGTTAACACATAACAATATTAGCCTTAAAAGTAAATGAACTAAATGGTCCAATTAAAAGAAACAGACTGGCAAATTGGATAAAGTCAAGACCCATCAGTTTGCTGTATTCAGGAGACTCATCTCACATGCAGAGACACACATAGGCTCAAAGTAAAGGGATGGAAGAAAATCTACCAAGCAAATGGAAAACGAAAAAAAAGCAGTAGTTGCAATCCTAGGCTCTGATAAAACAGACTTTAAACCATCAAAGATCAAAAGATACAAAGAAGGCCATTACATAACGGTAAAGGGATCAATTCATCAGGAAGAGCTAACTGTCCTAAATATATAAGCACCCAATACAGGAGCACCCAGATTCATAAAGCGTGTCCTTAGAGACTTATAAAGAGACTTAGACTCCCATACAATAATAATGGGAGACTTTAACACCCCACTGTCAACATTAGAAAGATCAACGAGACAGAAAGTTAACAAGGATAGCCAGGACTTGAACTCAACTCTGCACCAAGCGGACCTAATAGACATCTACAGAACTCTCCACCCCAAATTAACAGAATATACATTCTTCACAGCACCACATCACACTTATTCCAAAACTGACCACATAGTTGGACGTAAAGCACTCCTCAGCAAATGTAAAAGAACAGAAATTATAACAAATTGTCTCTCAGATCACAGTGCCATCAAACTAGAACTCAGGATTAAGAAACTCAATCAAAACCACTCAACTACATGGAAACTGAACAACCTGCTCCTGAATGACTACTGGGTACATAACGAAATGAAGGCAGAAATAAAGATGTTCTTTGAAACCAATAAGAACAAAGATACAACATACCAGAATCTCTGGGACACATTTAAAGCAGTGTGTAGAGGGAAATTTATAGCACTAAATGCCCACAAGAGAAAGCAGGAAAGATCTAAAATTGACACCCTAACATCACAATGAAAAGAACTAGAGAAGCAAGAGCAAACACATTCAAAAGTTAGCAGAAGGCAAGAAATAACTAAGATCAGAGCAGAACTGAAGGAGATAGAGACACAAAAAACCCTCCAAAAGATCAATGAATCCAGGAGCTGGATTTTTGAAAAGATCAACAAAATTGATAGACAGCTAGCAAGACTAATAAAGAAGAAAAGAGAGAAGAATCAAATAGACACAATAAAAAATGATAAAGGGGATATCGCCACTGACCCCACAGAAATACAAACTACCATAAGAGGATATTATAAACACCTCTACACAAATAAACTAGAAAACCTAGAAGAAATGGAGATTTTCCTGGACACTTACACTCTCCCAAGACTAAACCAGGAAGAAGTTGAATCCCTGAAGAGACCAACAGCAGGCTCGGAAATTCAGGCAATAATTGATAGCCTACCAACCAAAAAAAGTCCAGGACCAGATGGATTCAGAGCTGAATTCTACCAGAGGTACGAGGCGGAGTTGGTATCATTCCTTCTGAAACTATTCCAATCAATAGAAAAAGAGAGAATCCTCCCTAACTCATTTTATGAGGCCAACATCATCCTGACACTAAATCCTGGCAGAGATACAACAAAGAAAGAGAATTTTAGACCAATATCCCTGATGAACATCGATGCAAAAATCCTCAATAAAATACTGGCAAACCGAATCCAGCAGCACATCAAAAAGCTTATCCACCATGATTAAGTGAGTTTCATCCCTGGGAGCAACACTGCTTCAACATATGCAAATAAATAAACGTAATCCAGCATATAAACCGAACCAGAGACAAAAACCACGTGATTATCTCAATAGCTGCAGTAAAGGCCTTTGACAATACTCAACAGCCCTTCAGGCTAAAAACACTCAATAGGTTCGGTATTGATGGAATGTATCTCTAAATAATAAGAGCTATTTATGACAAACCCACAGCCGTATCATATTGAATGGGCAAAAACTGGAAGCATTCTCTTTGAAAACTGGCACAAGACAGGGAAGCCCTGTCTCACCATTCCTATTCAACATAGTGTTGGAAGTTCTGGCTAGGGCAATCAGGCAAGATAAAGAAATAAAGGGTATTCAGTTAGGAAAACAAGTCAAATAGTCCCTGTTTGCCAATGACATGATTGTATATTTAGAGAACCTCATCGTCTCAGCCCAAAATCTCCCTAAGCTGATAAGCAACTTCAACAAAGTCTCAGGATACAAAATCAATGTGCAAAAACCACAAGCATTCTTATACACCAGTAACAGACAGAGAGCCAAATGATGAATGAACTCCCATTCACAATAGCTTCAAAGAGAGTAAAATACCCAGGAATCCAACTTACAAGGGATGTAAAGGACCTCTTCAAGGAGAACTACAAACCACTGCTCAGTGAAATAAAAGAGGACACAAACAAATGGAAAAACATTCCATGCTTATGGATAGGAAGAATCAATATTGTGAAAATGACCATACTGCCCAAGGTAATTTATAGATTCAATGCCATCCCCATCAAGCTACCAATGACTTTCTTCACAGAATTGGAAAAAACTGCTTTAAAGCTCATATGGAACCAAAAAAGACCCTGCATTGCCAAGACAATCCTAAGCCAAAAGAATAAAGCTGGAGGCATCATGCTACCTGACTTCAAACTATACTACAAGGCTACAGTAACCAAAACAGCATGGTACTGGTACCAGAACAGAGATCTAGACCAATGGAACACAACAGAGCCCTCAGAAATAATACAACACATCTATAGCCATCTGATTTTTGACAAACCTGACAAAAACACATAAAAACCCTACAAGAAAACCTAGGTAATACCATTCAGGACATAGGCATGGGCAAAGAGTTCATGTCTAAAACACCAAAAGCAACGGCAACAAAAGTCAAAATTGACAAATGGGATCTAATTAAACTAAAGAGCTTCTGCACAGCAAAAGAAACTACCATCAGAGTGAACAGACAACCTACAGAATGGGAGAAAATTTTTTCAATCTACTCATCTGACAAAGGGCTGATATCCAGAACCTACAAAGAACTCAATCAAATTTACAAGAAATAAACAAACAACCCCATCAAAAAGTGGGCAAAGGATATGAACAGACACTTCTCAAAAGAAGACATTCATACAGCCAACAGACACATGAAAAAATGCTCATCATCACTCACCATCAGGGAAATGCAAATCAAAACCACAATGAGATACCATCTCAAACCAGTTAGAATGGCAATCATTAAAAAAATCAGGAAACAACAGGTGCTGGAGAGGATGTGGAAAAATAGGAACACTTTTACACTGTTGGTGGGACTGTAAACTGGTTCAAGCATTATGGAAAACAATGTGGCGATTCCTCAAGGATCTAGAACTAGAAATACCATTTGACCCAGCCATCCCATTACTGGGTATATGACCAAAGGATTATAAGTCATGGTGCTGTAAAGACACATGCACACGTATGTTTATAGTAGTAGTATTCACAATAGCAAAGACTTGGAATCAACCCAAATGTCCATCAGTGACAGACTGGATTAAGAAAATGTGGCACATATACACCATGGAATACTATGCAGCCATAGAAATGGATGAGTTTGTGTCCTTTGTAGGGACATGGATGCAGCTGGAAACCATCATTCTCAGCAAACTTACGCAAGAACAGAAAACCAAATACTGCATGTTCTCACTCATAGGTGGGAATTGAACAATGAGATCACTTGGACATAGAAAGGGGAACATCACACACTGGGACCTATTGTGGGGAGGGGGTAGGGGGGGATAGCATTAGGAGATAATGTAAATGACGAGTTAATGGGTGCAGCACACCAACATGGCACATGTATACATATGTAACAAACCTGCACATTGTGCACATGTACTCTAGAACTTAAAGTATAATTAAAAAAAAAGAAAAAAGAAATGTAATCTGTATTAACAGTTGTTAATTCTGTGTGAATATTCAAGTGATCATTATATTTGTAGTTTTCTGCAATTATAAGATTTCAATATTTAAATTTATATATCCCATTGAATAGTTTGGAAGGAAGTACACAAAATATTAATGATGCTGTCCTCAGGGTGGTGATGTTATAAGTATTTTTTCTTCTTTAAGTTGTAGAATTATAATTTTCAATACTTTTTTTTAAATCTGCTGTAGTTCTTTATCTTGCCTTGGATCCTCTTGAATATTAGCATATGTTTTACTTTTATTCTCTTTTCTCCTTATGACTTCATAGAAAGTTAACTGAGTCTGTGCTTCAGCAAAATAAAAGATTAAACCAAGTGAAAAGATAGTGATCCAGAAAGTGAGGGGATTAATACATGAGAGAAGCAATTGAAGTCCCAGGAAGGCAGTCATGCCATATGCTTATAAGATAACAGGATAAATAGAATAGGTAAATTGTGGTTTGGCAGAAGGTTTTTAGGGAGCAAACATTTAATTGGTAGAATTCTTATTGCCTTTGAGGAATTAGAATTTATTACTGATTAATTATTTTTAGGAAAAATGGTGTCAGTTACATAAAATAAAAGCAAATAAAAGATTGAGGCAAATAGATGAAACAAAATGTTAACAAGAAGAAATATGTAATCATAATGTGTTACTTGACTCAGCAGTGAAGGCAAATATTGGTTAACAAATTGTTAAAGGATTCTATTGGGAAGATAAGGAAAAGGGAGAAATACATATACTTTTATAAGAGTAATAAACATGACTTATTTTCAGAGAAGATATAATAAAATAAGGTCTAACACTGACAAATCAAGAAGCAGAAATTTAGGTGCCTTATTATTCAAATATGTGAGTATTAATATAAAGGAAAAACTTAGAGTTGAAAAGTGTTGCCTCTGTGTAGCAGGGCTAGCAGATAGCATGTATGAAGCATAGACTGTTTCATTATATCTTTTAATATTAGCAGTATTAAAATAATGTAATATGATAATTTTAAATTAAAAATAATGTGCATTTATTCCTTTTATAGAAGTTAACATTAATTGAAAAGTTGTCACATTGCATCTTACTTATTGTATGTATTGAGGAAAATTACTACAATTCCCTTAGTTTACTCATGTTAACAAACATCAGTGTTACCATCTGATCTTTGACAAACCTGACAAAAACGAACAATGGGGAAAGGATTCCCTATTTAACAAATGGTGCTGGGAAAACGAGCTAGCGATATGCAGAAAACAGAAACTGGACCCCTTCCTTACACCTTATAAAAAAATTAACTCAAGATGAATTAAAGACTTAAATATAAAACCTAAAACCATAAAAACCCTAGAAGAAAACCTAGGCAATACCATTCAGGACATAGGCATGGGCAACGACTTCATGACTAAAACACCAAAAGCAATTGCAACAAAAGCCAAAATTGACAAATGAGATCTAATTAAACTGAAGAGCTTCTGCACAGCGAAGGAAACTATCATCAGAGTGAACAGGCAACTTACACAAGGAGAGAATTTTTTTTTTTTTTTTTTTTTTTTTGAGACGGAGTCTCGCTCTGTCACCCAGGCTGGAGTGCAGTGGCCCGATCTCGGCTCACTGCAAGCTCCGCCTCCCGGGTTCACGCCATTCTCCTGCCTCAGCCTCCCGAGTAGCTGGGACTACAGGCGCCCACAACAGCGCCCGGCGAATTTTTTGTATTTTTAGTAGAGACGGGGTTTCACTGTGGTCTCGATCTCCTGACCTTGTGATCCGCCCGCCTCGGCCTCCCAAAGTGCTAGGATTACAGGCATGAGCCACCGCGCCCGGCTAAGAGAAAAAATTTGCAATATATCTATCTGACAAAGGTCTGATATGCAGAATCTACAAAGACCTTAAACAAATTTACAATAATTAAAAAAATATATATCAGGGCTGGCTGCAGTGGCTCATGCCTGTAATCCCAGCACTTTGGGAGGCCAAGGCAGGCGGACCATGAGGTCAGGAGATCAGGACCATCCTGGCTAACAGGGTGAAACCCCGTCTGTACTAAAAATACAAAAAAATAGCCGGGCGTGGTAACCGTCGCCTGTAGTCCCAGCTATTCGGGAGGCTGAGGCAGGAGAATGGCGTGAACCCAGGAGGCGGAGCTTGTAGTGAGCGGAGATAGTGCCACTGGAGTCCGGCCTAGGCGAAAAAGTGAGACTCCGTCAAAAAACAACAACAACAACAACAACAACAACAACAAAATCAAAAACTGGGCAAAGAATATTAGCAGACACTTCTCAAAAGAATACATTTGTGTGGCCAAGAAACACATGATAAAAAGTTCAGCATCACTGGTCATTAGAGAAATGCAAATCAAAACTGCAATGAGATACCATCTCATGCCAGTTAGAAAGTCAGTCATTAAAAAGTCAGGAAACAACAGATGTTGGCAAGGATATGGAGAAATAGAAACACTTTTACACTATTGGTGGGAGTGTAAATTCAACCATTGTGGAAGACAGTGTGGCAATTCCTCAAGGATCCAGAACCAGAAATTCCATTTAACCCAGCAATCCCGTTACTGGGTATATACCCAAAGGACTATCAATCATTCTATAAAGACACATGCACAAATATGTTTATTGCAGCACTATTTACAATAGCAAAGACATGGAACCAACCAAAATACCCATCAACTGATAGACTGGATAAAGAAAATGTGGCACATATGCACCATGGAATACTATCCAGCCATAAAAAAGGATGAGTTCATATCCTTTGCAGGGACATGGATGAAGCTGGAAACCATCATCCTCAGAAAAACTAACACAGGAACAGAAAACCAAACACTGCATGTTCTCACTCATAAGTGGGAGGTGAACAATGAGATCACATGGCAAGGGGAGGGAAAGCTTTAGGATAAATATCTAATGCATGCGAGGCTTAAAACCTGAATGAAGGGTTTATAGGTGCAGCAAACCACGGTGGCACATGTATACCTACGTAACAAACCTGAGTGTTTTGCACATGTATCCCAGAACTTAAAGTAAAATTAAACAACTCAATGTTTACCAATGTTTATAATTATTTAATAATTATATTATATATGTTTACTTAAATTATTTCTTAAATTTAATTATATTTATTGTATGCAGTACATATTAATACATAATAATGTTGTTAATATCTACCCTTAGATATTAATATATATAAAGTCCTCAGCAATACATCTAGTACTTAATCAAAATTTATTTTCCTACCTATATTGATTTTTCTTGTAAAGAATTCTAAGGAATCATGTTAAAAACTACTGATAGTAAAAACTGTTGGGTAGAGAATTTTTCATGGTATCTTGTCCTCTCCCACTTCCTATTGTCACAACCTTTTCTCATTACAGTGAAAATTCTCTCGAACAATTGGCTATAACTCAATAGAAAAATCAATATTGCTAAAAGAATACAATATATGGACAGTACCAGACTAAGCACTCAACATAATATTTCTTATAAGAAAGCAATCATTAGAAAAATAAATTTTGAAACAGATTATGTCCTCACAGCAGAATTTCTTGACAACAATGAAAAATGAAATCAGAGTAAAGGTTCAAATTTCTCATCTGTTAGCCAAGCAGGAAAAATAATTTGCTGATGTTGAGTTAATTAAATCATGTTTGATTTACAACACGCAAAGAAATGTATCCAGAAAAAATAGCTTGTTTAAGGTATTAGCATTTGGTGAAAACAGCTTCTCAAAGAGTTGAAGATGTTTGGAGTAATATTAATAGTCAAATAACAAGACAAAATGTTTGAGTGGTTGTCTTTGGTTCTTGAATAGTTGACAGATGTTACTAGTAAAACTCAGATGTTTATTTGAGAAGTCAATGCCAAGCCTGAAGTGACTGGAGAATTGGATTCTGTGGATAATCTGTATGAAACATTTGCAAGCAAGAATGTTTCTAAAGAATCTGAGAAAATAATAATTCAATAAAATCTGAAGTGGAATCTGCTAAGATGTGTTACAACTGATACTGCCAAAAAAATTGTGAAACAAGAAAAGGCATAGTTGGAAAAACTTACAAAGCTTGTGAAAATATAAGGCAGTTAATGCCTAAGGTTATTTATTGTATTACTCATCAGCAGGCACTCTGCTGAAACTATGTATGTCTATCATGTGGCATTAAACTTGTAGTCTTGATGATGAATTGCATTGACTTTGTGTGGGCTTAACCATCATTAGCTTTATGAATTTCTGTTGGAAATAGCAGCTGACTATCTTGACTTGTCCTATCCTATAGTGGGTCTACAACTTAACAGTGGTAACGTTTGACTGCAATTTGTTGAGTTCAGGACTGAGATTTAGAATTTTTCGGAATGAGAATCATCCTTAACCATTATTATCAAATACTGTTTGGCTTTGGAGATTAGTTTTGCTTAAGACTCATAATGTTTTTAAATTTTAAAATTACAAGTAAAACCAGCATTTATATGTGAAGTGTATACTATGGTAAAGTAATTTTGACAACTACTGTTGCTTGAATCACAAGTAATGACAAGCTGATTTGTATATTTCTTATACTGTTAAAAGTTAAGATGAGAAGTGAGATCTTTAATTCCACCCAAATATGCAGCAAATCTAATTTCCAAGTTCAAGCTACAGTTCTAGCATCTTCTTTCAGACCTCAATGCAAGTACAAATAAAATTTCCATACTTCAAAATCCGTTTAATGGTACAGTTGAAGAGATTCCACATAACCTTCAATTAGAAGTGATTCATTTGTAATGTAATGACATGCTAAAAGCCAAATATCAAGAGAAAAATCTAATAGAATTCTATAACTTTCTTCTAAATGATGAATATTTTAAATAAAGTTACATGCTCATGGATTGATATCTGTATTTGGCAGTACCTTTCTGTGTGAAAAGACATTTGTAAAGTTAAAATATGTAAAAGCTCATTACAGATCACATTAACAAATGAACATTTGCAATTGATTTTGGTTAGAAAGAGTACTTTTAATTCCATTTGAGTACAATGTTATCTCCCTTAAAAAAAGAATTCTAGTCTGGGCAACATAGCAAGATGACAACAACAAAATTGCTAGGCATAGTGGTACCTGCCTGTAGTCCTAACCAAGGAGGGAGAAGTGCTTGAGCCCAGGAGTTTGAGGCTGTAGTGAGCCATGAACATGCCACTGCCCTCCAGCCTGGGTGACAGAGCAAGACCCTTAAAAAATTCCATTCTCATTAATAGACCAGGAATATTAAAAAATGTACTAAGTTTACATTTTGAATTTCTTAGAAGGTTGTAAAACATTTTCTTTTCTTATTATATAATTCCTACATAAAGTCCTCGATTTGCCTCTTGGTCCCCAAAGCCTGGAATGCCTAATGTTGTGCCCTTTACAGATAAGTTGCTGATCCTCACTACAGTTTTTTTTTTTCAATACCTGATTTAAACTATGTATAATTATCCTGATTCGGGAGTACTGAAGTGGGTCTTAAGGGAGGGAGTCTCCTCAAACGCAAATTAATGGTGTTTCTAGAAGCAGAAAATCTTGTGTGTAAGTAAACTAAAATGGCCACTACTCCAATCATACCTAGGTTTGCCTTATTTCCAGCTGTTCTGAGGGTAGTTATTTTACTTCCAAAAAAGTTCTATCTGAAAACCAGACCAATTACAGGACAGCAGCTAATATGGAGAAGTGGCAGCATAAGAAAAGTAAATATGAGGCCGGGCGCGGTGGCTCAAGCCTGTAATCCCAGCACTTTGGGAGGCCGAGACGGGCGGATCACGAGGTCAGGAGATCAAGACCATCCTGGCTAACACGGTGAAACCCCGTCTCTACTAAAAAATACAAAAAACTAGCCGGGCGAGGTGGCAGGCGCCTGTAGTCCCAGCTACTCGGGAGGCTGAGGCAGGAGAATGGCGTAAACTCGGGCGGCGGAGCTTGCAGTGAGCTGAGATCCGGCCACTGCACTCCAGCTTGGGCGACAGAGCGAGACTCCGTCTCAAAAAAAAAAAAAAAAAAAAAAAAAAAAAAAGAAAAGTAAATATGAAAGAGCCCTTTGAAATTTCCAATAAGAGGCAGTGATGATGGAGTGTGGCACTACTCTAGGTACATGCCAAGGTATTGCAGCAGACCTGCAGCTTCCCTGCCATGTCCCCTTTGGCATTACAACCCTAGTGCTCAACTTCCCTGACTTCCGAATCTCTCTCAGAGTTCTATGTGGCAGCCAGAGCCTGCACATTCTAGGCCTTCGATGGTTGAAGTGTCAGAAAATTAATGTTTCTTGGATCAACCCTCAGCTAAATATCTCTCTGAAAGGATGACTCTCAGACACTTGTGCCACACTGACTTCTAGCTTAGTCCCACTAGGTACTAAGATCCAGTGAATTAACATGACAACATGTACTTTATAAACTGCCTGTCCTCTATCTTACTTCCCAGATCTTCTACTGATGCCTACTACTGGGATCACCCCTCAAAGAAACCACTTGCCTTTGAGCACTTGCTTTCAAGTCTATGACTAATGATATAGAATCCCAGCGTTTAAATATTTTTTTGCAAATTATCTGTCCTCTATAAAAGCATTAAAAATATGGATGCCATTTGCATTAATCACCTTGTCTAGAAGTGCACTTTTTACATGTCTTCAATAAAAATTAAAACTAACATATATAGTTTGAAAACATAAATAGTATAAGAAGTTAAAAATATAATAACTGAGAATCTACACCTATCTCCTCCTTTCCACAATTAACTATTATTAATTCCCTTATGATCTCTTCTATGTAAAGCAAAGAGAGAGAGAGAGAATGAGAATATCAGTTTTAGTTGAAAAGTTACTAATAAAATTAAATCATTAAGTTTCTTTAAAACTTACTCCAAATAATGTCTGTCTGTAAATAATTAACTGTCTTGTAGTGAAGTGATCTGCAATGTATACACATAGTTTAAGTGGTGGCATGATGATGTTGTCCTGGTCCCTTTATATGCCACGGATTAACTCACCAGTAAAAATACACATTAAGTCTCTGTTAAATGAGAATAGTGACTAGCACTGAAACTCCCACCTTCACTCCCAGGGGAAAATTTACTTTCACAAAATGGCCAACAGTTTTACAAATGAGTCTGTTAAAACTCATGTATTGGAGTTTGTCAATCAGTATTGTTGATGTCTTTGAGCCATTCTTACAGAAGCTTTTCAACTCTGACATTAGTATGAAAAAATATTGTCATATGCTTTTACAATTTTATTTTTTGGTATTTAAATATTTAATTTTGCTGATAGTTATTATTATTTTTTTTTGGAAGAAAGAGAGGCCTGATGTAGTTATTCTATAGCTGGATTCTGCAGCTTTTCAGGTGGACCACAGAATAATGGGAAAAAAAATAACACATAAACAGAGAAGCCCACACAATATTTTCAGAAGAGGGTTAGCTATACAGGACAGGAGGAGACACAGGATGTGTGTCACAGGCACATCTCATGGCTTTCAGAGTCTTGAATGATATCCAGGAGCTGTGGAACATTTATTTCTCTCAACGGCAGGGCATGCTGAATCTAGAATGCTTAGATAGTGTCATGCCACAACTCTTTTTGACTTGCTGCATATGATCCCTCCAGAGAAATGCACAAAACAACATACAACACACACACAATATATGCACACAACACACAAGACACAACACACACACACACACACACATCCATCCCAACTAGGCATTTTCATTTATGGAAATATATAGAAACATTCAGTTACACTGTGGAAGCTCTATGTCAGCAAACCTCTATTATCACCTGGGAGAGAACAGTGAGACCCATATCCAGGTGCTGTTGAACAAACATCTCAGCTTCTCATTTCCTATTATTCTGGAAATCTGTTTCTTCCTAGCTACCCATTTGTCTCAACACAATATATTGACTGCAGCTTTCCCCTCAATTATTTGAAACACCTCCTCCTGTATCAAAGACAAAAATCCCATGGGCATTTAAATCAATTCTGGACTCTATTCTGTTTCATTTATTTTCCTGTCTAGCCCTGTATTGGTATCCACCTACTTGTGCTACGGTTGTTATTATACTTTCTCTCTGATGGGCTAGTTGTTTTTTCCCCCTAACACTTTTGTTTTAGGTATCTTAGGTATCTTCTTCTTATGAATGCATAATTTTTTCCACATAAACTAGTTTGCTATGTTCTCTGTCAAGGCTGATTCATTAGTAGAGAAAACATGAGAAAAATCAAAGTAAGAGAATGATACAGTGCTTGATTTACACAATTTACAATCTTAATAATGAATCTGTCAGTACTACAACTCTGTTATATGCCCACTGAACATAGGAAGACAAATATTATCTGTTGATATATACGGTAGAGCCTTGACAACACAAGAGTTAGGAGCACTGGCTACCCTGCCCCCATGCAGTTAAAAATCCACAAATAATTTGACTAGCCAAAAGCTTAACTACTGATAGTCTACTGTTGACCAGAAGCCTTACTGATAACATATTCAATTACCACATATTTTGTGTGTTATGTCGATTGTATACTGAAGTATTCATATGATCAAGTAAGCTAGAGAAAAGAAAATGTTATTTAAAAAATCATAAGAAATAGAAAATAGATTTACTATTAAGTGGAAATGGATCAACATAAAGGTCTTTATCCTTCTCATCTTCATGTTGCGTAGGCTGAGGAGGAGGAGGAAAAGGAGGGGGGTTGAGCTTGTAGTCTCAGGGGTGGCAGAGATGGAAGAAAATCTGCAAGAAAATTTGTGGACCGATGCAATTTAACCCATGCTGTTTAAGAGTCACCTGTATACATATCTGAAACATATATATATCTAGAGAGAGAGACACACACACATACATATATGTATATTCAGCTTTCCCCCTACATATACATTTTCCCGTATGTATATATATGTATGTGTAAAAGCTTACTAATTGTTTTTAATAGTTGAGAGATCAGTAGGAATTTTGATAAATACTCAGGAAATACAATGTAAAAATCAGAAAACTTTTCATAGGTAAGTAACCAGAGGTATAATTTAAAAATATCAAGTGTATTGCTTCTTAGAACTCCAGCTGCCTAAAAGTGAAGACCTCACTCAAGTCTTCAAATCTAGCGGGTTTTAGGTGGGTAAGTTAGGGTAGAAACTTAGGAGAGCTGAACTACTCTGTACAATTATGAAAAAAGTTATGGGGACCTGGAAGAAAGTGACCAGCAAGGTGGGCCACTACCTGGGCAGAGAGGAGAGATTTGAGATGCCTCAGAGACAGAGCAGCCCAAGAGATACTTCATAGACAAAAATTACTAAATTTAAATTATCACATTGTTTGCCCATGAGATGTGCTATCACTTATTTCCCACTCTGTCCCCCTATAGTAGCTTTATCAGGCTGCGTTGATGACTATTGTTTTTTTTTGTGCAAGTGGACTCCTTTGCAGAAACTTGAAATGCCTGGGCTAATACAATGCAAGACCAGATTATGTAGGGAGGCTGAATTTGAGGATACAGGAAATCCTGAAAAGCCTAAAGATCTGACAGTTAGCAAAAATCCTTGGGGCAACTTCAAACTTGGAGGGCTGCAGAATTAGTGCCATCAGAGCTGAGAATAACAAAAGGTAAAGCTGGCTGATTTGTATTTGCATAATATAAAATTGCACTAACTATATATATGACATGCTGTAAATTTGGAGTTGGAAAGCAGCAAAGCCCAGAGTAGGATGGAGGGATTTAGCCATCCAGTCTGTCCTGTGGGGTCTGGATGGTAGGGGCAGGGATGGGAGGTTCAACTTCCACTTTGTGGCCCCACCCCCATCCTTGACAGCCATTGGTGACTGTTCCATGGCTCTCTGATGCAAGCCTGAATCTCTAGGCCAAAATACACAGGCTCAGGGCCCAGTGCTCAGTGCTGCTCAAAGAAGCCACACTGTATTAGTCTGTGCTTGCACTGCTATAAAGATACTCCCTGAGACTGGGTAATTTATAAAGAAAATAGGTTTAATTGATTCACAGTTCCAAATGACTGGGAAGCCATCAGGGAACTTATAATCGTGGTGGAAGGTGAAAGGGAAGCAAGGCATGTGTTCACGAGGCAGCAGGAGAGAGAGAACACACAGGGGCAACTGCCACTTTAAACCATCATATCTTGAGAGGACTCCTTCACTATCATGAGAACAGCATGGGGGAAACTGCCCCCATGATCCAATCACTTCCTTTTATTTACATGTGGAGATTACAGGTCCCTCCCTCAACATGTGGGGATTACAATTTGAAATGAGGTCTGGATAGAGAGACAGAGCTAAACCATATCATTCCACCACTGGCCCTTCCCAAATCTCATATTCTTTTCACATTTCTAAACCAATCATGCCTTTCCAACAGTCTTCCAAAGTCTGAACTCATTCCAGCATTAACCAAAAAGTCCAAATCCAAAGTTATATCTGAGATAAGGCAAGTCCCTTCCACCTATAAGCCTGTAAAATAACAAAAACAAGTTAGTTACTTCCAAGATACAATGGGGGTCCAGGCCTTGGGTAAATGTTCCAGTTTCAGATGGGAGAAATTGGCCAAAATGAAGGGGCCACAGGCTCCATGCAAGTCTGAAACCTAGTCAGGTAGTCATTAAATCTTAAAGCTCCCAAATCTCCTTTGACTCCATGTCTCACATCCAGGGCATGCTGATGCAGGGGATGGGCTCCCACAGCCTTGGGCATCTCTGCCCCTGTGGCTCTGCATGGCACAGCCCCTGTGGCTGCTTTCATGGGCTGGCGTTGAGTGCCTGCAGCTTTTCTAAGCATGTGGTGCAGGTTGTTGGTGTATCTACTGTTCTAGGGTCTGGAGGATGGTAGCCCTAGGCAGTGCCCCATTGGAGACTCTGTCGGGGCGGGGGGGGGGGCTCCAACACCATATTTCCCCTCTCCATTGCCCTAGTAGATGTTCTCCATGAGGGCTCCACCCTGGCAGCAGACTTCTGCCTGGATATCTAGGTGTTTCCATATATCCTCTGAAATCTAGGCAAAGGTCCCTAAACCTCAAATCTTGTCTTCTGTGTACCCATAGACCCAATGCCACATGGAAGATGCCAAGGCTTGGAGTTTGCACCCTCTGAAGCCACAGCCTGAGCTGTATATTGGCACTTTTTAGCTGGAGCAGGAGCAGCTGGGATGCAATGCAGCAAGGTCTGAGGCTGTACAGAGCAGCAGGGCCCTGAGGCCAGTCCACGAAACCATTTTTCCTTCCTAGGCCTCCCAGCCTGTGATGGGATGGGCTGCCATGAAGATCTCTGACGTGCCCTGGAGACATTTTTCCCATTGACTTGGAGATTAACATTTGGCTCCTCGTTGCTCATGCAAATTTCTGTAGTTGGCTTGAATTCCTCCTCAGAAAATAGGTTTTTATTTTCCACCGCAGGGTCAATTTGCAAATTTTCCAAACCTTTATGCTCTGCTTCCCTTTAAACATAAGTTCCAATTTCAGACCATCTCTTTGTGAACACATATGACTGATCACTTTCAGAAAAAGCCAGGTCACCTCTTGAATACTATGCTGCTTAGAAATGTCTTCAGTCAGATACTCTAAATCATCTCTCAAGTTTAAAGTTCAACAAATCTCTAGGGCAGAGGCAAAATGGCATCAGTCTCTTTGCTAAAGTATAGTAAGAGTGACCTTTGCTCCAGTTCCTAATGAGTTCTTCATGTCCATCTGAGACCACCTCAGCCTGGACTTCATAATCAATATCACTATCAGCATTTTGGTGTAAATCATTCAACAAGTCTCTAGGAAGTTTCAAACTTTCCCACATCTTCCTATCTTCTTTTGAGCCCTCAAAAGTGTTCCAAACTGTTCCAAACTGTTACCTAGTTCCAAAACAGCTTCCACATTTTCAGATTATCTTTATAGCAGTACCCCACTCTGCTGATACCAATTATCTCTATTAGTCTATTCTCACACTGCTATAAAAATACTATCTGAGACTAGACAATTTATAAAGAAAATAGGTTTAGTTGACTCAGAGTTCTGCATGACTGAGATAGCCTCAGGAAACTTTTAGTCATGGCAGAAGGTGAAGGGGAAGAAAGGTGTGTCTTCACAAGGCATCAGAAGAGATAGAGTGCAGGGAAAAGTGTCACCTTTAAACCTTCAGATCTCATGAGAACTCCCTCATTAGCATGAGAACAGCATGAGGGAATCCCTGCCCCACATTGATCCAATTGCCTCCCTCCCTGGATGCATGGGGACTGGAGGTCTCTCTCTCAACATGTGGGAATAAAAATTAGAGATGAGATTTGGGTGGGGACACAGAGCCAAACCATATCACAGGCCCTTCTGAAAATGGAGGCAGATCTCTGTTTTCTAAACAGCCATGGAATTCCATGGATGAGCTCAAGTGCAGCCTAATGGGTCATTTTATCTATCCTTTTCTTCCTGCGTGATATAGGGCTCTTCCTTCTTTTTCTGAACTCCCTCTAGATAAATCTATTTGTAAAAAACACAGAAATAAATAAGGTGAGGGAATCCTAGATCCAACCCCCTAGTGTAGATGGGCTGGTGTTTTCCTTATTCCTTTTCCCACTTAACTCAGTCAATTGTATTACTGCAGCAGACATCTGACGTGGATCCTGTTGGAAAATATTAGAAAATTTTCCTTCTGGAGACCTGGGTGAAGACAGAGGTCTTCTATCCAAAACTCATAGATCAACTTACCTGGGAGTGGTAGAAGACTCCAGGGTAGAGGATAGAGTCCCAAACTCTGTGATTCTCTGTCCCTGGAACGATTATTGAGTGAGTATAAAATGTGTCTAGAGGAACAGAGTCAGACAATGATAGCTCATTACTTCTCTTATCTGATGTTTCTGGGCCAATGCTGTGTCTTAGAAATGATTCTTAAGAGCCAGCCCGAGATTCTGAATGCCTCTGATTAGATGTTTAAAGCAGCTCTGGCCTCAGGGAACAGAATTCTGTCTGATGGATCATATATGCACCTAAGATCAGCAATTCTGTACCTGTCCTTGACACTGATTGGAAAATTTTTGGAAGATCATAAGCAGAAAGCCATTCTTTCTGAAATTTTTGAATAATAAACAATAGAAAATATTTTTACTTTCTGTGAAAGAAGAAGGAGAATGAAACAGTCTCAAATTAAAGGTAGAAAGTCATATCATTCATGAATAATGATGGTCTCCAGTTTGTGTAAAGACGAGAGAGTGAGAGCTGAATCCCAGACCCTCATTCTTTCAAGGTCAATGAAGTCAAGGGAAGAATGAACTCACCTGATCTCATAACCTCTCAGAAAATCTCTCATCAGACTTGGCTTATCCAGGGATCCTTCTAGTCACTTGCTTCCATCATCCACTACTGACCTCTCTACTTCAATACAGCACATACCATCACAATGCTGACTCAGTCTGACTTGCTTCCATTCTGTTGTGCACTGTCTCAGAGAGCTCATCTTCAGAGTGTTGGCCTCTTCTTTTCCAACACTCTTATGCCTGGGAAATTCATGTCTTGACATTTCAGCCTCCTACTAGAGGTGCTTGTCTGGTGAGAGTTTATTCTCTTCATCTTCCCGCACTGGGTTTTTCACAAAGGCTCTTTCCTTGTATTTCCCACAGGCCTTTCTTGGGAGATACACTGCAATGAGGTTTGAAGGAGGCTAATGGCTTCTTTATTATCTTAAACTTACCATACAGATGCACCTGTATATATGAGTCATAAAGAGAATGGATATTCAGATGTGTTTAGATAAATAAAAGCAGGAGAGATCATTTCCAAACAATTGAAGCAAGACTATGAACTGAATTCTAGAAAAGCCTTAGAATTACTTGCTGTTGAGCAGGATGCCCCAACTCCTTATACCTTCCTGAGCTTTGAAGGCAAACCAGACCAATTGTACAAGAAAACCATCAAGATGCACCTGAGGGCCAGTGGCCTTGGGAGTTCTCAACTCAACATAGAGAAGCGAATAGTCTGAATGAGTACTATACCACTAAGAAGGTTGGGGAAGGGAAAGATCTAGAGAAATCATGTCTGAAAGACCATCTTGGAGAATCCAAGCTCAAATTAAAGGGAGGAACCAAAGGCCATGGCTGCACCTCTGAAGAACCCCTGACCCAGATATTTTGTCTTCTGAGGACTCTGAGTCCCAGGCCCAGCATGTGTAACGAAGAGATGTGGCCATTTCCAGGGGTACTACATTTACCTAGAGGACAGAGGGAGTGATCTGGTGTGGCAGGAGTACAGGAATTTTAAGGTTCAGGCTCCACAGTGGGGCCAGAACATCAATTTAGACCCAAGTTTAGAAAAGAGTACACAGTCTCCAATCAGAGACTTCAATCCAAAAGAGAATGCAATGTTGGGGACTTCCCTTGCTAGAGAGATGATCAACCCTGTCCTGGATGGGGACCAAGAGAGATACTATTGACCAAGACACTCTGTCACTGTTCCAGAAGGGATAGGCTCCTCAAAAAAGTTAATCCCAGCAAAGGATGAGTAATTGGTTACAGTGGATTTGTCCCAAGAGAAAAGAGAAAAGTCAGCAAGTTCCCCTGAAACAAACTGGATCAGTGTTAGTCTCCACAGCCTCCAGCTGTGCTGAGGCCTCCTCCCTCCACATCTTGCAGTGAGCCAGTGTGTTCCATCAAGCCCCACCTGGACAATGCCCAGGGTGCTAGGTCCCATAGGCTGTCATGAGTACTGTCCTCTGCTATGTATCATGGCATCTGTTTCCACTCAGCCAAAAGCCCTCCCCTATCCATTTAGTATGGTCTGTTTTACCTATTCCTCATTTTTTTCTCTCTCTCTCTCTCTATATATATATAATATATATATTATATATATATATAATATATATATATATAATAGGAGAATTAGTGTCTTTTCCTTTGGAGGATTTGGGACTGAGGTTTAGGGAGTTCCAGTGGCTTGGGCTTAGATTAAAAAGGGAAAAACTTTAGCTCCTATTGAATGCCTGCTTTGGCTTCTAAAAGAAGCTGTTTTGTGATGGGTATTCTTGGAAACTTTATTTTTGCCAATAATTTTGGTTTGTTTGTTTCTGTCTCTATAAAATGTGCCATGGTGGCAGAAGTCTAGTTTCAAATCTTTTGCTGGACATTCTGTGTGGAACACAACTGAGTGTTTTCAAGTCTAGACCATTCCTCCTGGGGATATTGGAGGGATCAGTAGCAGTGCCATGCCAAGCCGTATTGGAAACTAATTTCCACAAGATGTTGCAGATGGGATATGCTAGCTGCTTCTCACTCATATACCTTTCCTTACATAGTCCTGGAAAGCTAAAGTCCAAAATCTTGTCATTAGCAGGGCAGCTCTCCTTCTGAAGGCTCTAGGCGGAAATTCTTTCTTGCCTCTTCTAGCTTCTGGTAGCATCAAAAGTTCCTTGGTTTACAGCTATACTACTCCGATCTCTGCCTCCGTGTTCACATGGCCTTCTCCTATGTCATTAAGCATTTAAGCAGTAGACATCTGTATCTATTGGGATGGAATTGACTGGGAGTCTCTAGGTAAGCAGGAGGCTGAAGTCACCTTGGGGAGGCACAGCACCAATAGGGACTACCATCACATTGATAGAAAGTTTCAGATTTGCCAGTGAGTAATCACAAATCTTGAGCCACGGAAAAGAGATAATTTACTGCCTATTTGCAAAGAAGTCAGCCTGGGCTAAAAATGTGGATAAAACTGATTCATTATTTGCTGGAGTCTTTATTTCACATTCCAAGAATATACACATAGCCAAGATGTTTGTAGTAAAGCTGGCAAAATCACCTGTGCAATAAGTCATCTTCCTCTGGGGTTGCAGGGCTGGTCTACCTGAAGGAATTTAGGTTTTCCCCTTACATTCTAAAACTGCAGTTCCTACACCTTCTTTCAGCCAATGATTTTTCTTTTTCTTCCTACTAGCAACATCAACAGAGCAGTTTATCATTGATTACTTGAAAATGGATCGAATTAATAAGCCATAAAAGCTAACACTGGCACCTACTGTGTGCTCCTCCTTTTTCCCCTGATTACTTCCTAGAAGCAACCACTCTAGAGCCTGTACTATGTTTAGGATATGAAGCAATGGGTCTGGCAGTTGGTGGAAATATTTCCAAGGGAGGGAAGGCAATTGCCAGCACCCCAGCAGCTTGCAAGGCAGGTGGCTGCCTGGCCTGATGTGTTCCCCAGGGATGCTGTCTGTCTGTCCAGCTCTTATTGTGTTTGATGCAATTCAGTCTCCACTAAGCAGTCAAGGATCAAAGGGCTTTTGACAACAAATGAAATCAGAAGAGGACAGCAATTTGTCATCCTTCCCTCTAAGCTGACCCCCATGATGCTGGCTCATTAATATAAGAAACCACAAAGGTTTCTTATAGGGCCAAGCCTGGGCTAGATGGTGGAGGGGTGCTTGTAAGCAACCCCTGGCTGCTGCTTCTTTAACATAACCCATTGGCCTGCTGCAGCCTAAAATTTTGCCTTTAAGGGATCAGTCTTTGTCTCCCTAGACAAATAGTTCCTTATGAAAAAAACTCCCTTGGAGGGTTAGTTCTACATTGTCTCTCACATTTTATCTTGGGTTATATTGTCAGATTTTTTTCAAGATAGCTGGGCAGCGCAGAGGCAATCAATGGGAATGAAAATATGGAGTGATGCCTTTCCCAACCAAGGCAAGAATGGAGTGCCATAGGTTCTGAGGACAGCAGAAGACATCGAGGCATCTGGGCCCCTGGGAGTAACACAGACCACGAGATGTGTCTCGACAAATCAAATCTGCATGCTGGAAGGGTAACAAGGAGAAAATAAAGGTGAGAGGAAGTGAAAGGATGCAAGAAAGAGAAGGAATGAGAACAAGAAAGGAAAATCCATTACTTCAAAGAGGATGGTTGTATCTGTCACTGTGCCAGCCACTCCCACATGCATTTTATTTCATTGAATCTTCACAACAGCTATGTCAGGGCTTTATTATCTTCCTGCTACACAGATGAGGATCTTAGACTGGAAGGAGATTAGGGGCTTGCCGAAGCTGGGGCATGGGATAAGTAGGTTAGGTTGGAAGGTCAAACAGAGGTGCTTCCATACTGAGGCACAAGAGATCCTGCTTATAGGCTGTGCCGTTGGGGGGTGGGGGAGTGGGAAGGAGCATGAAATCCTACCTAAAAAACAGACAGTGACTTGTCTTTCTAGATTACTATATAAACATTACACACCTGTAAATAGGTATGGATAAAACCTTAACTCAGATTATTTGATAGAGGAATTTAACCACTCTAGAGCTGGGAAATAGAAGGAAAAGTTTTGATGGAAGAAGGTAGATGAAATAGTATGGAATAGGGGTTGTGGCAAAAAATAGACCTAAACGGATGGCACAGAACTGGGAAGGCAACTGCTGCAAAGTGACTTGGTCTATATAGTGTCATTTTCCAGATAAGTGTTTTTCAAGTTTTGAATTATGGTTTAAAATATATGAAAATAAAATAGAATATAAAACAGTAAATTACATATTGTAAAGATAAATAGCTCATAAAACCCTGTTTTCAGTTATGAGTAGTCGTATGAATATGCATACTGGATTATGATATTAGGTATACTTTTTGGTCAGATTTTAATGTGTATAGATTTTCGGGGAAAGTTTATTAAAACTTCATGACTGAGCCCCACCTTTGCCAACGTAAGTGCTGTGAGATGAGTCCCAGAAATTTGCAGGGTTTTTTTTGAAATGGATTCTCACTCTGTCGCCAGCCTGCCATGCAGTGGCACGATCTCAGTTCATTGCAGTCTCTGCTTCCCGGGTTCAAGAGATTTTCCTGCCTCAGCCTCCCTAGTAGCTGGGATTACAGGCCCACACCACCACACCCAGCTATTTTTTGTATTTTTAGTAGAGACGAGGTTTCACCATGTTGGCCAGGATGGTCTCCATCTCCTGACCTCGTGATCCACCCGCCTAAGCCTCCCAAAGTGCTGGAATTACAGGCGTGAGCCGCCTGCCCAGCTGAGGCCAGAAATTTGCATTTTCATTAAGCTCCTCAGGAGCCACGCTTTAAGAAATACTGGTCTTGGGACATCCTTGGAGGAAGGAATCTGCTTGAGGATACACTGCAACTCATACCCAGAGTGGAAATAACCGAAAATATGACCATATGGCATTGAGTTTTGAATAAATTGCATGATGACTACTAACTCAACACATCTCACAAAATATTCCGGGGACATGAACTTGGTGAAAGATTTTTTATCTTTGATGAAGGGCAATTTGAAGGCCACCAGAAGGCTCTTTTTTAATATCCACCTACTCATTCATTAATCCGTTCACCATTTATCCATCCAAGGGTTATTAACAGTTACGAATGTGGGCTCTGCAGTCATCCAGCCTGGGTCTAATCCAGCCTCTGTTCTTTATAAACTGTAATTTAAAATTACTTCATCCTTCTTTACCTCAGTTTTCTCATTTGCACGTGGATATAGTACTAGTAGTTTCCTCCTAGGATGGTGAGATTAGATGAAATTGTATATGTGGAGTGTGGGGAGGCTTGCTGGGCACACAGCAACCACTCGGGAAGTGTTATGATTGTTTTTCCTGGAACATTCATTCACTGTTTTCTGTGTGATGAGCCCTTGATTTGCATGCAAAGGGGTGACAGCATAGCCTGCCGACATGTGGCTTGATCAGACACTCAGTGGTCCCACATTTCATAAGTTAGCCCTCAGCTCCTGAGCCTGCTCTTCTATCCTTCAGAGGCTGATGACCTGATCTTTCTGGCTTCATCCACTGTAGCCATATAGAGTGTCTATGTATCTTAAAATATACCATTTACTTCCTGGAAAAGAAAAACTTACTGTTGCGGGACAGGGGAGCCCTGAAATTGGGGTTTAGTCCGGGAGGGTTTTTGGCTTCACCCATGAAACAATTGAAGAGCAGGAGAGTGGTATAACATAGCAATCTTTTATTGAATGATATTCTCCTTGAGGAGCAGGGCTAACTCATAGGCTGTGCACTCAGAGTCCACAATATATAGGCTCTTGGCAACTGTATTTAGACTTGCATAAACCCACTTTCAATTATATGCAAAGTAAGAGGTGGGTTAGTGCAATTGAGGGACAGGTTATTTGTTAATAGAACATTCTAGGAAAGGGGTAGTAATTCTCTGTCTTTGCCCTGGAAAGGATTAGTAACTTCCAAGTGGTTGCTGTGACATTTGTAAACTGTCATGGAGCTGGTGGAAGTTTCTTATGCCAGTGAGTGAATGAGGGCAGCCAGAAATCATATTTGTTGCCATCTGTTGGTTCCTGCCAGTTTTTTCACTTTATCCTGTCTAGACTGGATTCTGTCTTGGTCAGCAGGGTTGTGACCAGAAAACGAGTCCTGCTAATTTCCTCCTCACTACCTGTTATGGAAGGTGAACTCCTATTATGTCTTCAAGAGTTGTCTCAAAGATTATGGAAGGTGAACCACTATTACATCTTCAAGAGTTGGTTCAAAGAAGAGTTTTCCTAATCTTCCTTCCACTCTTCCCATGGGTCCTTGGTAATCCCCCTCCTAAGGCGTTTTCTTTACTCTGTTATAAAGCTCTCTGAATTGATATGATTTGGTTATATTTCAGGCTGAGCCTCCATTTTCCCTGTAATAGGCATAAATAGTTGACATTCAGACATGTGCAAACAAAACACTGGTTTTGTTATCTTGACTACAGTTCTTCTTTGAGCTATGAAACCTCAGTTTACTTATATCAGAATACTTTTTCTGTTCTTGTGAATTCAATTTAACTCAGCAAACTTTAAATTTAATTTGGTTAGTAATAGCCACTTTATAATTTTAAACTTACTTTGGCCTTTATCCATTCTTCCTTTATCTTTCTCTCTCCTCTCATTCCCACTTCTAATCCTCACAGAGCCTTTTTCTTTCAGCATATGTGGACTTTAACAGCAAGGGAAAAATGAAGAATTATGTCAGTTTTGGGGTTTATTCAGGAAGTATTCAACTTTGTTCTGTCTCCCTAGCAAGGAGAACACCCAGGGGTAGTAGCTGGATCTTCCTTTTGTCTATATTAGATCAATGGTTCCTTTACCTCCTGTCCTTTGACTAACCTCACAGTACCTTCCCTTGGGGGTTGTAAGAGCCAGGATGGTCGTTTTTAAATCTCCCTAAGACCCATGGGCAACTGGTATGGGGATATCCTGCCCCCTTCATCTTCTCCTTCCTAACACACTACACTATAGTTCCTTCATGCTCCACTGACACAAGGTGCTCCCATGGCTTCACACTCTGAAAACTCCAGAAGAGAGGGAGTGCTGGTCTCTGTGCTCACCTAATCCCCGACTTCAGAAGATATGTCCAACATGCTGGTACTTCCATGAGAACAGAGGAAATAGGTCCCTCACACTTTCTAGCATGTGCCATCCTAGTTGCAAAATCTACCCAATCATTTTTGATTTCCTTAGAACTTTGAAGCCGATTAAGGTTTAGTACCCCTGTCTCCCTAAAATAATGTCCCTTGGGAGTTGGCCATTGTAATTGAGCATCATTTTTTAAATCATAAGATCCCATCGTAGTGATCAATGTATCTTTTGCTAGTCATCGAATAGCTAGCTGATACTGGGGATGAGAGGGCGAGGAAAAAAGGGTAATGATTAATATTTTATATATTTATGTAAAATTCTAAGTATCTATAAAATAGGAAACAGAATATTTACCTGTGAATGTCACTATAACTTGACCAGAATGCCTGGCAAACAATTGTAATGCAATAATTATTTATACAATGAAGGGATGCCCTGAACCCTTATAAGTGATGTCCCAAGAGAATGCGACCAGACTTTAAGAGGATCTCAGTCAACTATAGAAACTTTGCCTTCAGTAGTCGAAGCCAAGGATTCATGCAGAAGAACAGATTCCATAGCTGATGTTACAGGAATAATGATAGACTAGAAGCAAGAAGAACTCTGACCACTGATTAATTAGGGAATCAAGGAAGAGATGCCAACATTTCTCATCCTTAGTTTTCTTTGTCAAATGAATGGTGACATGTAATTCTAAGTTTCCCTTCAAATTTAAGCATTTTATGATGTACTCAGCTAAATAATGAAGATACTGAACCTTGTATTTACTTAACCATTTTTTCACTTATTCATCAACAATATTTTGTGTGTCTACTAGGGCTTCTGCTTTTTCTAAAAAAAAAAAAAAAAAAAAAAAAATCTGGGTAGAGATGGTGAGTTTTAGGATTATAATTGCAAAGTTGGCATTAACCTACTATTTAGATGGGTTAAACCTTTGTTCCAGATTTAAGAGTTGGACTTTCTGAGGCCTTCCTGGCCTAAAGACAGTGAGTACTACTCTTCACTTGTCCAGGGACTTAGAGGCTAGTGGAATTGCTCAGAGGCACAGCTTTCACAAGATGAAAGGCTAGGTGTAGACTCTAGACTCTGTTACATAATTTAGCCAAAATTGTTCTATTTTCTGTTGGCAGACCCTCATGTTTGGAGTAATTCTGGAGACAATGTAGTTGGAAGATAGAGAAGGGCTCTCAGCAACATAGACATTAACTGAAGACCTGCTTGGTACAACTGTTGTAGGTTGATGAGTCAATTTCTCCTCCAACAGGCACTGTGGGTCTTTGGGAGGTATTTCTCTGGCACGTCTCCTTTGGGGCCATGGGAAATATGTCCACCTGACCCAGGCATTAAGTCTGGGGGATTCTTTTTCATACCACCTTTTCACAAGATTTTGTTACCAGCTCCACCTGAATCTCCTCCATTGTGACTTGTGTTAATCAAACATTTACTGAACCCTATTATGTGCCAGGTGTAGTGTAACATGATGACAGCAGTAGATGTAAAAATTTTAAAAGACAGACTCCATTTCAAGAAGTTGACAGTCAGAAATAGAGAAAAATGCAAAAACAAGTTAACTAAATTACAATAGGAGAGATGCTGTAGTAAATCTAAATAGAGGGTTATAATGATCTAGAGGGTAGATTTGCCAGAAAAGGTAAAAATTGAATGCCAGGTTTTATTTAAGTTGGAACTTTCCAGGAAGATAATATGTGAAGGTCCATTCTGGGTTAGATATAAAGGCAGAGCTGATCACCTGGGTCAGGTGGCCCAGCACACAGTGGCAGTGTCAGGACCTGAATTCAGGCTCCAGTTCTAGTCTGTTAGTCTTGTTAGTAATAATAATGTCACATTATATTTCACAATCTACTACATGAATTAGTATAATTTTAAATGCACAATTTTAATAGGAAACTAATTGGAATAAGTATCAATAGCCACATTTTATTTTCATAGAATAAGGCTCGGATAAATATATCAAATTAAAATTTCAGGTAACAATAAAATGTCACTGCTAAAAGATGCTCTAAAGATAGTCTTTACTAACTCCTTGATTTTATAGACAAGAGCTCTAAATATGTCAAGTGACTTGAAAAAATTAAAAAAAAAAAAAAAAGAATCACGTAAAATGGTGAAGGTCATACTGTGAACCCAGCGTGTAGAATCCAGATTTCCTGATCCTAAGGTTTGAGAGATTTTCACTAAACCACCTGTCTCTCTAGGCACAGGGCTAAACTGCTTCTTCTATTCCTAGGCAGACACTCTTCAAGGATATATGACAGCAGGTGAACAAATTAAATGCTGTAAAGTGTCTTCACGTAGGTCCTTATTTGGAGGAAAGAAGAGGGCAGAGCAGAGGGGAGGAGGCAGAGCACAGAAAGGCAGCTCAGGCGGTCCCTCAACTGAGCTATGCCTGTTGATATCCCAGCTTTTGAGGTCAGCTGTGCTCATCTCTAGCCAATAGAGGAGCCATACAATAAACTACTTCATTTAAATTATGTTCTCATTCCACTGAGCATGGGACACAATTCTCCTGTATTTTCTGATAAGGCTGATAATGAAGTGATCAGTCTATAGGATGCCCGAGTGGCAGTGAACCTGCATTTGCATAATGATATTATAGCGTCTGTTGAACCCACTAGTGGTAATCCATCCATATGCAAGGAATATAGGTCAGCAAAGACACAGCAGCAATGGGAGACGCAGGGCTATTCACTTATTGGAGTAAGGAAGGTCTTCTCTATCCTTTAGCTCAGCAGGACAGAAATAAATGGAATGGAATAGATCAGGGGATTCTATTGGCTTTTGAACAATAAAAGGAGATGCATCAATTATGTTTCATGGTTTAAATTCCATTTAAAATGTACTTAACCCTGTCACTTCCATTAGCAGAGTATTCCTCATACCCTTCTCTGCCCAACTGAGAAGAGGTAATGCACTCTAATAGCAATGTGTGCAGAGAGATCAGGAGTCATGGTGCCCCATTTAGTGGGGGTTGGGCAGTAGGGGTTAAGAAAATTAAGTATCATGGTTCTCCCTTGTGTTACCTGACCCCATCATCCCTCCTGTTTCAAAGATCTGTGAGATTTCTTGCCCAAACATGTCCTTCCATTTGGGGCCTTTTATTATTCTATTGAATGTCTTTATATTCATTTTGGAACCCCATGTGCTCTTCGATCATACTTTTCCTGTGCTCTTCTTCCCACTGTCTCTCTGAATCTTATGTGTAAATAATAGATCTTGCTTCTCTTACTACAACAATTGTGCGTTTTCCAAAGGCAAATCCCTGGCCTTTTTTTTTTCTTCTGGAACTCACTTACCAAAGTCACTATTCAGGCTGAACACCGATGGAAGGCCTTCTAAGACTCAACTGAATTAGATTTATATTATCACCATAGAATTAAATTCAAGGAGGCTAAGAGACCTTAAGAGATCACTTAGATCATCTCAGAGCCAGGCAGTAGTACAACTACAACATCTAGGGGAAATGGCTGAATGGTTTATCCTTAACTTTTTTTTTTTTTTTTTTTTTTTTTTTTTTTTTTTTTTTTTTGAGACGGAGTGTTGCTCTGTCTTCCAGACTAGGGTGCAGTGGTGTGATCTCAACTCACTGCAACCTCCGACCCCCGGGTTCAAGTCATTCTCCTGCCTCAACCTCCTAAGTAGCTGGGATTACAGGCATGCACCACCACGCCTGGCTAATTTTTGTATTTTCAATAGAGACAGGGTTTCACTATGTTGGCCAGGCTGGTCTTGAACTCCTGACCTCAGGTGATCCACCCTCTTTGGCCCCCCAAAGAGCTGAAATTACAGGCGTGAGCCACCACACCCGGCCATCCTTAAAATTTTTAAATGAAGTATACATTATCTCAACTAAAACCTAACTCTTGTAACAGCTATTGGAACACATCTTATTTGAAAAGATGTTTTCCATCAGACTAGCAAGACACTATAATTGTCCTCTAATGATTTAGTGGTTAAACAAATAGAAATTGATTTTATTTCACTATGTATATATAGATTAAGTGAGATAAAAATATATGTAAGAAAACATCTGTTTATTGGAATGTTCCTTGTGTTCATATTTTATTAAAATGAATGTGTTAAATTGCTCTGACAGAAAATATGTATGCAGTGTACACATATATAATGCCCCCACACTTATTCATATACTCATACATCTTTTACAACAATTAGACCATGGTCATTTGTGTGTGTGTGTAACTGAGACATTCTGGGATAACTGGAAGGGAAAACTCCTTATTGCCTGGAAGTGAGTTCAATGTGATGATTTTATGGACAGACTGCAAGTGGCTGTGTTGTTTAACACAGGGTAGATTTCAAAGTTAAAATGCTAAGCAAGAAAAGAATCAAGCCTAATTCTTGGCGCAACGTAGTAGGGCTATTCAACCCTAGCTAGCTCAACTTGTGGCAAAGGAAGGAACATGAGGTTTGACTAGTTCCCAGGAACTCTGGAAGCTGTATTATCCCAAATGAAAGAGTTGGACTTGGATGGAAGACAAAAGTTTATTTCTTTTTTGGTTAGACTTCAGTCTTCTTTGTTCTTGATCTCTGATCTCTGGGCTGCCTTCCCACCATCTCCAGGCTCTGCAGATCTTGCCAGTCTGGATCTTGTCCACAAACTGGAGTCAGTAAGAAAAAATGCCTGAACCTAAGAAAATCCAAAGCCAAAATATTGTAAATCACTGCCACTGAAGGAGAAAGAAATTATATTTTCCCTTTGTGAACTACGACTGAAGTTTTATGTTGCCTGCCCATCATATTAAACTATGAGATCATGCCTTGGAGTTAGGCATTTTGGCATGTCCTGCAGCTATTGTTTCCATGGTTGTGGTCAAAGCAATTCTGTGGACCCTAATTCACCTTGCTGACCTGGCATCTGGGGTGACTGTCTCCTGATAGGGGGTATTTTGTGAGATACAATTTTAAATGTTGCTGTTTTGTTTGGGAAAAGAAACACACCACCCCTCTCCCCTTCCAAAACATCTTCAAGAAAAATACACATCAGATCATCATGCACACGACAACTATGAAAAACTGGAATGACTATTCCGTTAGTCTGATTGTCTTGTTTTATAGAGCAAATGGGGAAAAAATGGGATTTGAATGCTAGCGAAACCATCTGTTTATTGATTGCCTAAAAGACTAAAAGCACTTGCCCCAGAATCTTGGATAGAAATGAAACTTGGAACTTCCTTGTTGTTATCTATTGTGTGTCAGAATTTTTGTGGCAACTGAAATGTCACAATTTTTCTTGGAACAACATTCTGGCATCATTTGGTTTATTTATTTTAACTGATGATTTTCATTTCTCATTTTGTATCTAACGACTTCTGACAATGTTTCTTGGAGATAAAAGCGTCGTGGGAAATTATTTGGTTTATGTGACTTTTTCTTATACAATATGCTCAGTTTATTTGGGGGTAGTGGAATGTGGGAGAAGAGGATGGATGTTTGACTTGTTTTTACTAAAGATTGCCTTGGTATTTTACAAGATTGATGGCTTGCTTGCTTCAAAGGCATCGCTGTCCCACTTTCCACAAAGGCAGTTGAAGTCTGACTCAGGACTTTAAGAAATCTCAGTGACCTCATGACTTACCCTGCCTCATTCTTGATCTTTTTGCTGTTATGTTGATGTGGGTGTCATGCATTAAAATTGAACAACAATTTTGTTATTGTTGCTGTAAGGCTAGCCTAAGCCAACTCCATAATTTGTTCCCTTTTGATGCAATATTGCCCCACTTTGGATACTTTCATTCTCCCTTTTTACTTTGATTTGATATTAGACAAAAAGCATACACCATTTTTCAAAGTCAATTTTGGGACCTGAAAATATGCACTTTATATTTGGTACTAAAAGGCATGCTCGCTTTATTTTATTTATTATTTTTGTGGTTTTTATTTGAGGGGAGTGGGTAGTAGGGGTGGCAGAAACCCGTTAAATTTAAACTATCGTAGGTTTCAGAACAACATGTTATATTAATTGTGCCATTCATATTAGTAGCTTGATTACATTAAACAAACTTCTGAACTCATTTGCATGTGTAGACACTGCTTTTTTTTTTGTGGTGTTTCTACTGTATGTCCCTTTCATACATTTTATGAAAAATAAAATGTAATTAAATAGAGTGATAGATAAATTCCTGTCAGAACTGTTCTTTAAAAAACAGAGAATTATTCAAGATACTTATAAAAATGATTGATGAATACAAAATAGAAAAGGATACCTGGGACCAATATTTAGGCATGGATAGTGACTTTGGTGGGTATAGAAGAGAGGTCAGCAAATTCATTCATTAGCCTTATGAGTCAAAAGGCAAAAATCAAAGCTATTATGTAGTTATTTATGTGACAAGAGAATAACATTTTGTATGTTATTATTGAAATTTAAAAAAATAATTATAATAATTAAGTACAATTTTTAAATAAAATATGTGTAGCGTAGCGTGTTGAATGGTTAACACTTCCCATTCCCCCAAAAAGGCATGTTCAATTCTTAATTATTCTAATTATCTGTTAATTGCTTTCTAAATAGTATAAAGAACTAGTTTTCAGGTGGTTTATAAAATTCACCAGTCCTTCTGGATAGTGTTTAACTGAACATTCCACACTCCTTCTTTTCTTTTAAAGAGATCTACTTGCTTTAGTTATTTATCAATCATTCCCACTAAAATGAAGTTTTCTGGCCAATTCCAAAACCTAAAACAGGTCATGATGACCATAAATTTGTAACTGGGAGATAGTTTTTGGGAAACAGAGATGTAAAGAAGGCTAGGGGTTATTCCAGGGAAAGCCAGCATGTAATCTTAGAGTTGAATGCCAGGAAACCCAAAAGGATAGAAAAATAAAATATTTGGGCAGGGTGTTAGGGAGAATAATTTTTCAACTAAGAGCAATGCAGAAATAGATTAGGAAGACTTGCTAGAATACAGCTTTGCTCATGGAATAGTGAGAACAGTTATATTTGAATCCCTAGATTATTGTTCCTGGATTTGCTCTCTAATCCAGAGACTAAAAAAGAGTGGAAGAACTATAGGAATGGGTGTTAGAGGACACCAGAAAACAGGCTGATAAACAAGGCTACACTACTGGCTTGCTGCGCAGTGGAGGAGGGAGTGGGTTAGCAGCCTTCGCTCAAGGCAGAGTGGAATACAGGATCTACTACTCTGGCTAGAAATACTTATGTGTCCCAATTTCTTAATTTATTATTTTACTTATGAAATCTATATATAAGTCCTTTATTTAAGTTGACTGAAATAGTCACCGAGAATACATAAAAAAAGGGTGAGAGAGTATTTCAATGAGGGCATAAAATAATAACTTCAGGGACACGATTTGAATATGTTATTCATGTCAAGTGTTTATTTCTTCAGGTTCTCTAAATCAAACATCTGTACAAAGGTGTGGTACATTCCTATTCACTGTCTGACACCTTTTCTCTTCTCTGTTTTCTTTCTTCTTTAAGACCAGTGGCAATAAATGCGAGAGAAAAAACTACATCAGGAAGGATACCAGGTAAAAATGGTTTAACAACATCAGAATCACATCATGGTCATCATATCTGGAGACATTGTCAGTTACGATCTTTAGTGCTTCTCTGTGATTTATTAAATGCTTCCAAACTATTTTAATGTAAAAATTAATTTAGATACTTTTTCATTTTTTTAGGAGTCAGAAATTCAGGATTAAGTCCATTGACATTTTTAAGTCACTAACAACCCCCAGCACATTGTAAACAAAACTTCACATTGAGATCTTGCATTAAAAGATTTTAAATTAGTTTTATTAAATAAAGTATACTTTTTAAGGACCAATAAAATATCCTTATGTAATTACAAAGACTTTATTTGGACAACTACTTGCTAAATCATCAAATAAATTTTAATATGTGCATGCACAGGATTCAATAACTTTAGAGAAAAGAAAGGAAAATGGTTTTCCAGATGAGGCAACCAAGGCCAACGAAGTTTAATGATTTTCCAGATGCAGTTTTAGCTACTTGAATAGCAAAACTAGAACTCAGGGACCTTTGCTGCCACACCTCGTTGTACAGCTAGTGGAGGTAGAATTGGGATTTAGGTACAATTAGTGGGGTTTTAAATTCCGTGCCCTTAGCCACCACCTTCCACTGCTGCTCTGAATGGAGCACACCTCTCTCAAATCTGATCTCTTTTCACTCCTCTACAGACTACTTCCTTTTTGATTGTGGGGTTGATTTTCAGCTTGTCTTTATAAAAAATCTATCAACAAAGAAAACACAAATGTGAATTGTCAGTAGATAGCTAAATCAGATCTTCTATCCAGAATAGACACAGCTACTTAAGGGAGTTAAGATATAGGACAAAAATCCCAACTTTGCAATACTTTCTTTTTTGAAATTATATTGCTGGATGGTCTAATGAGCCTTTATGTCAGTACATGGGGGATATTTCAAAAGAGGATGACACATGTCATTACAACAAATGAATCTGTCTCAGATACTGAACAAGTTCACAGACTTCAATAAATTGTAGTGTTTTTCATCTCTCACCTGTGTTGTGCACACATCACTCCAGTTTTCTGGAAGAGAGGTGATTAACATCTCAGAATAAGACTTGTTTTTAAGTTGAACAGGTTTTTTTTTCCTTTTACAAAGAATACAGATTAATTTTTCATTAAGTACATATGGAGATATCTTGCAATGATGCTTCAGAAAGCCCCATAGACATAGGATAATTTGTCTCCACTTCATCATCAAATGAAAATGAAATACTTGTTTGGGGACCAAGAAAGATAGACCAAGACAGTTGAATTATTCACATCTGAAGGTTTCCAGTTCAAATGTTTTGCAAGCTCATTTGCAGCTGGGTTGCAGCAGGCTCCATCCACGTCTGTCTAATGAAACTCATGCTGAAAATCTCAGTTGGAAGTTCAGGGATTCAGAGCCATTCATCAAACCTCGTCATAATTATTTAATAAGCAACATTAAATGTTCAGTCAAGTCTTTAACTCATCAGTTCAGTTATCACAGTTTAGCGCATGCAAACATCATTTACACGGTTTCCTGCTGAACGATAGAGGATACAAATAAACCCCATAAATTAAACCAACCCTCAAAATAACCTTCTCCTGACTCCCTGCCCCCTGCCTCACCTTGTCAATGCTTGAAATGCTTGAAAAGGGTTTCTCAAACGGACTCCCTCACTAGAAAGATGGGTAGATAAGTGTTTCTTTTAGCTGGTGTCAGTTTCTGTGTGTGTGCATATGCATGCTCTACTGGATCAGGGAAGGTTCACATTTTACCAAGGCTTCATGTGGCTTGCCCCTCTCAGTCTGTCTAGCTGGTGCAGATATGTTCGTCACTAATAAGTAAGCATTTTAAGCATTTAAGTATGCATTTAAGAAGTGAACACTTGGCTCTATTTATTTTTCCCATGATAATCAGGACATATAATCTAAATGATAGAATTTTATGTAGAGGCAGCATATGAGAGAAAATAAAGCAAGGAAATTGAGGAGGAGGAGGAGGAGGCAGAGGAGGAGGAGGAGGAGAAGATGAAGGAGAAGGAGGAGAGGAAAAGGAAAAGTGAGAAGCAGTCTTTAACATAGACGTTCTCAACTGAGGTTGTAGGACAGACCAATGTGCTGTTACATGTCATGAGTGTGGCACAGGAAATTTGCCAGGAATAAGAGGCTGCAAGTTTTGTAATTTACTCCTAAAATATATTACAACGGATTCAAGGTTATTCCTGTTACAATGTCACTGACTCATATGGATTCTGTTATGCTTTCTTAGGAGGGAGAGAAAGGTTTTGATCACATTAGTGAAAGTATTTTTTATAGAACTCTGTCTCTTTAGGCTGCAGCCCTGGGTATGCTGGCTGTACAGATATCTTATTCTGGTTTGCGTGTGTTTGCACGCATGCACACATGTGCTCATGCTAACACATCTGTGCATGTAAATGAGATTTGTTGCCTTAGGAAACATATGAAAAGAAAATTAGATGCTCAGAACTTAGGTTTCTCCGGTGGTTCCAGTCAAGTGACTGCAAAATTTCTGGACTGCCGTTTAGGCTGTCGGGGATCAGCAAGCTCCACAGCGTTTTTGGGCAGTAGAATGAATGATGTTTGAGGAGCCGTGAGGTCTAGGTTTTCACTCCACTTTTGTCATTAACTAGATATGTACCCACCTGTAAGTCTTGGTTTTTAAAATTACAGTTGGTATGCCAAATTTCTGTAAAAAATTTTGTTAAATGAGTTCTTAAATAGGATATCTCCATGTGTACTTTAAAAAAATAAAATGCCCTTCAAATCCTAAAGTTTCTAGTTTCTACCTCAAGCATGAATATACATGAATATATCTATATATTTATACATTCTATATATTCTCTCTCTTTATATATATATCTATATATATGCACACACTCATGCTTAAGGTAGAAACTAGAAACCTTAATATATATGAATTTATACATTTAAGAAGTTCTGATGAGCAGGAATGATTAATACTTTAGAACTATACTCATTATGATTTGGGATATACTCTAACTTTTGGGAGGTGCTCCACCCAAATGATACCAATTGAAAGAATATTCATGATCTTTCCATGGTTGAACATAGCACACTGAAATAAATACCAATATTTTGCACATAATAGTGGACTTGGTGGATATATTAAATGTGCTCTTGAAATTGCCGTTCAAATAATTTCAAGGTCTTATGAAGCATATCATATTTCCTTTGCATTTCGTGTACCCACCTCACGATGTCACTGGGATTCCTTTAGCTGATCCTCAGGAGAAACTCTCTCAACTTACAAGCTCTTCTAATTATGCTGTTCCTCTCCCTGAGCCATTCTTTCTTATTCCTCCCAGAACACACATCTGGTCACCTTGCAGTTGTAGTTCAGCTCTGACATACATTGACTTTTCTGAAGAAGTCAAATCTATCTCCAGTTCTCAGTATGCTGCAATTACAACACCATGTTCTCTTCTTCTTTGCACTTGTCACAATGGTAAACTTAGATTTATTTAACTACAATTGTTGATTGTCTGCCCTCCTAGTTCATTACAAATGCCCTAAAATCAGAGAGCAAATCTACTTTGCTCACTGTTGTTTTCTCAGAGCCTCTCTCGGTGCTTATGACTGTAGATCAGTGAATATTTGTGGAAAGGATGGTTTGTTCCTGCTCCCCCACTGGCTTAACCAGGGTTATCCAGAGCTAGGAAACACTACAGTGCTCAAGGAGTGACTCATCACTCAGCTCATTCAGTGCACATGCAGCCATTATGTCCCTGTCCTAGGCCAGCCTATGGGATGCAGTCATTCAGTGAGAAATGAATCACTTTGGGGGAAATTTAAATGAATAGGATTTAAATGACCAGAAAGAAAAAATCAGAGGGCATTCTAAGTCAAAGAGGAAGAACAGCATCACAGAAATGGGAGAGTAAAACATAGTCAAGTGGTAATGCCTCAAGGGGAGTGATGTAAGGAAGACAGAAAATATGTGTAAGAATCATATTGTGGGTTATCTACACAGTTACAAGATGATTAGATGTATCCTTATGGGCATTTGGCAACAGTTGAAATTTTAGTCTTGGCCTAGTCCAGTTGCTTGGAGTTCTTTATAACTTTATTTGTGAAATCTTTCTATTCATAGTTTCACACACTTAATACATAATATTTAATCCTCAGATCTGCCATTTGCCTTTTACAGAGGAGAAATCTGAAATGTATAGCTGCAAATTAACTTGAGCTAGGTCCCTGTGTAGTAAATAGTAGAGCTAGAAGTTGAGTCCAGGCAGTCTGTCTCCAGAACCCATACCCTTAACTTGGATGTTGAGTTGTTAGATGTCATTTTCATAAGAGGGCCTGAGGTCTCATCATTTCACTTTGCACCACAGTGCAGATTGTGGCTTCTGTGCACTACAGACTTGTAAAAACTTTTGCATCTCTGAAGGAATGTAAATTTCATTTAATAAATTGAATTTCAAAAAGACACAGCACAAGCTTATGAAAATGATTGTTTTACCAATGAGGAGAAAAGAGGCAATACATACTATTGGCCGAGGAGCAATTAACACCATTCTAGCTCTGTTGCCATCCCTAATTATCATGGAATCTGCTCTTTGGCCTGCAGTTTCCTTACCCATAAAATACCAGGTTCAGCTGGATTATCTCTAAGATCCTTTATCACACTACTTTTATGCTCCTCTTCAAATCCTCTTGGTCTCAATCGCTTCTGACTTTGGCCTCTGATACAGGGACTCACAGGCTTTGATCAGCTTCTTGCAGATGTACCTCCCTGGGGCCATGCTGTAGCCCTCTCTGTTTCTGCCCTGGAGCTGTGCTTATGCTAGAATCTGCTTGCATGACCCTGCCTGGAACTCAGCATGCACAACCTGGAAGTCCCCTTTCATCCTCTGGAAGATGATTCTGAATGCAATTCATGAGCCTACTCCAAAGCTCTTGCAGAATTGAGAGTGAGCAAGTGGTCCTGTGGTAACCAGCTCAACAAATCTTTTATTGACTACCCTTCTTTCATGTTTGATTCCCTCTCTTCCTCATTCCTCATAAATTACTCTCACGCAAGGCTTTGTGTTACATTCTCAGTTGAAGATCACACAAGCTAAGAGTGGTGCCTTCCACAGTCAGGTTGTTGACTCTATGATCTAGTAAAATTGACTCTAAGAACATCTTGGTGGGGCTGAGTTGACTGAATAAATTCCTCAGACCCTTTCCAGGCTTTCCAGTTTAACTTTTGGAAAGTTGCTAAGATAATTGTTGGATACTCCTTTAGGAAGTGTTGCATATTTACAAAAGTCAGGAAGAATAAAAACAGGTATTCAAAGGATTATTCTAATCACCCATCAAAGACTACAATGTCACTTTTCTAAAATTAGTTGGAAAGAGATTTTGAACTCTTTCCAACTAATTTGAAAGCTCAAATTTGAAAGCTCAAACGTTGAAATTTGAAAGCTCAAATTTCAAGGCATTGTAATTTTTAGCATGAGTTTTCCAAATACCTGAGAAATTATATGTTCATAATATTATCTTTCTTAAAGATTATTTCCCAGTAAATGTATATGAGTGTGAGTTTTCAGAAGGAAATATTAAAAATCTAGCGAGTTTTGGTTAAGGAGTAGTGAAGTTTAAGTGGGAAACGTGAGGAGGGAAGAGAAGGAAAGGGGATTAACGAGCCAGTAGGCAGACAGAAGAGACATGATGCTGTGCAAAATTTTAGGATCCCTTGAGGCAAATCTTTTTAATGGAAGCTTCATTGACCCCAATAAAGTATTATTATTTCCAAATTCTAGATAAAATCATCTTCATAAATAAGTCCTCAAATGTATTCCACAGCAAAGCAGGAAAATGGAAAGAGCATTCAACTTGCGTGATATTGGGTAGTTCATGAACCTTTCTTTACTTATCCTTACAATTAAGATGTTGAATCGCTCAGTTCTTCAAACTCCAGTCTAACAACTGGGTCCTAGAAAACAAATGTCTGTGAGTTTAGACCACTGCTGCCTCTGCTTTTGGTGTTTTTTGAATAACACCGACCATTATTTGTACTTGCATAGCCTTGAGTTAATGGATCAAACCTTGCAGCTTGTGACATTGTTGTGAAGATCATATGTAATACACATAGAACGATACTTAGTGTACCATGAACCTTTTTGAATTTTAGCATTAAACATCCATGGAAAAATTAAACATAAATGGCTACTGTCTAAGGTATTCTATTATAATGAATATGAAAAGTAGAGTAGAATTGTCTAGTTATCAAAATTATTGACTCAATAAACAAAACCAATGCTGAAAATTGTTTGAAGAAAATGCAAAATGTCTTAGTTGTCACTACACTCAGGAAGACTTAAGAGTGTGATACAGAGGGCAAAATGGCTATTTCATTGCAAGTTTTCCCTTAACTGCATAGTATTAATGATCAAGTACTCACAATGTTCTGGGCATTTCTATAGATACATTACATGAAATCCCACAACAACCTTACATAGTCACTTGCTGTTCACTGTTCCTAGAGACAGTGAGCTGAGACACAGAGGTTAAGTGACCTGCCCAAAGTAACATAGCTACCAAGTCAGAGAGTTTGGGTTTGAACTTACGCAGTCTGTCTTTGGGATAGGTGCATGTAACCAGTATTTTATACAGACTCTAAAGTTGGCCAAATGGAATTTATAAGAATACTCAAGAGAGAAATACATTACTACTCTATAATCAAAGTTCAAGTCACCTTTTCATCCCCATTTTCTATTACACTCCAGCCCTACTCCATGTTTCAAGAAGTACAACTGTATTTCAAAATCTTATATGTACCACTCTATCTCTTTTTAAAACATTGCCTCAAATATCCTTTCTACTTGTTTTGCCATTATTTAAGGCCTGTCATGTGGCCCAATTATTTCAAAAGGCTTTCTCAAACTTTTTCAGCCCAAACTGACACACCTCTCCACTGAAAAAACACCACATTTCCAGTTTTTATTGATAATATTTTAAAAATCATCCTTCGGGTTTTAATTTCTGGTAGGTCAAATATCAACTACCATAATCCATATAAACTAAAAGTTATCTGGCATTCACTTCTTTTGCTTTAGTTAAAGAATAAAGAATTCTTAGGACCAAAAAGTGAGAAAACCACTCTGTGAACTGGTCTCAGGTATGATAGGTCCATTTCCTGCTGTAATTGTTATGAAATTCAAAGCACTTATATTATTTGTCCCTGGCTGGGCATAGGTTTTAGTTCTAGCTCTAAGGTAACTTTTGTTGCCCTGAAGGACTTGATCAAAATTAGTTTGTTCCTTCCTTGGCTTTTCTTCTATTTTTGTCTACTTTGTTTTCCCTTTTTTTCTCTAGTTCTTTTTTTAAAATCATTTAAAAAAATCTAATTCATTAGTATTTGTTTTGTTTATCTCATTTTTGTCTAATATTGTAATTTGAAACCACTGTACTGATCAGTTCATTAGATAGACTTTGTACGTGGTTTTCTTTTGAGGCAATATGGACCTAGCTTGTTACCAGCTTTTCCCAATTTTAAGCTGTCCACGGGATACCTTGCCTCTAAAGCCAACAGTAAGTCTAACATGCTGAATGGCCTTTCAGCCATCTCTGCTAAGGAGGAGACCCATATTAGCAACTACTGGCTCCTCAAGATCATTGGGAAGAATACCTTCACAAAGATGAAGTTGTCCCTGACTACAGGACCAAGGAAAATGAATTAATGTCCCTGGGTTACAAAAGGGAAGATATACAGGACTCATTAATGGGCCACAAATACAATGAGGTAATGTCTACCCATCTGTTCTTGAGCTATAAGAAAGTTGGGCTGGAGGACTATACCATCACCTTGAAGTCCCTGCCTCACCTACCAGCAGAATTTGTGGTATGGCATGACCCCAGCAATAGCCAGAGCCAGAAAGGGACACTGAAAGATTCTTCACCTTCATCTACAGACACCCGTGTTTTGGTTCCACCAGAAAGAATTGGCATGAAGCTGAAAGCAGTGTGGAGATTATTGAAACTAATGTGATGAGGAGCCAAAGTGGCAATAAAAAACAAGAATGAATGAATGTGGGGAGGTCAAGCCATACTTCCTGAATTTTACATGGGACATGAAGATCATGAGAACTAAGGAACATAGTGAGATAGTGTGAGCTTCTGTGCCCTCTCTGGACATGCTACCCTCAATCTTTTCCAGACGTTCATGATTTTTATGTTCAGGAATTGTTTGTGTTCAGGGATTTCTATGGATACTTCATCATGTAGCATGATCAATTATTAACTCAATCACTAGCATCTCTTTTTATTTTCTGGAGGATGGGGCAGCTGAATGTTCTAAGCTTCTAATCACAGCTTGATCCTCTTGGTGACCAGTCCCATCCAGGTGCCCAATAACAGTCTCTTCATCGGAACAAAAGACAACCCAATCACCTAGGAAATTCCAAAGGATAAGATACTTTGTGTCAGAAACTGGGGTCAAAGACAGTGTATAGAAGAAAAGATGCACTTGGTACCCCTATCACCCAGAAAATTACAAAGGATTTAGGAGCTTGGTGGCAGTTATTGGGGCAGAGACCACATACATATTTCTTATTATACCACAAAACACATCTTTACAGCCAAATTTATTAAATATGTTTTAGAAGGGGTATTTGAAAAGAGATATTAAAAGTTGTTTTGAAGGAGCTGGGTTGTGGGGAAGAAACATAAGAAACTGGGAATTACCCTTCTATGCAGACTTTCCTAACAGTTTTAGAAAAACTCACAAGAATTTTAGTGCTGCTGACATGTTTTAATTACCATCAAAATGTCCACAATAGGATAATGAAGTCCTAGAAACCAGACTGTTGGGAGTTAGAAAAGTGATGTGATTATGGTCACCCAAAGTAGCTTGGGGAGTCACTTAACTGTGACTGTGACAAGTTTTCTGACTGTGTATAGCAAGAGTTAGGCCTTCACAGTGAGATTTTTTTTTTTCTCTTTATAATAGAAGTATGGAGTAGTCACTCTAAAAAGCTTAACTGAGGTAGGAGCCAGCCTGAGTTTCCAAGAGGTACTCCATGGTCAGTCAGATTCCCTGGAGTTCCCAGAGCTAAGATTTATGTCAAGAGACAGCAGCCCAGAGGGATGGAGTGGATGGAAAGAAAAGTGGCTTTTAAAAGCAAGTTGCAGGTTTTCAAGTTCTCATCTCCAATGTGGGCACTGAATTGATGATATTAGAAACCCATAAGGGAGCTTCGCCAAGGGTTCCTTTGCAACCTAAGGAGCATCCCACAAAGCCAGCAGGTACCCATCACCCTCAATCTGCCTCCTTCACAGTCTTCTGGGTGTTGATCATCTTGACATCACATAATGTTTTGCATTCTAAGTACATTTTATGAGCTTTATTCTCTTTCCACACTTGGATCAAAAAGTCATTGAGTTTAGAATCAAGCTTTATTCCTCTTTTCTTCTATGTCCAAAGCCTTGTAAATTTATCTATAAATAGTTGACTTAATAAATAAATATTAATAAATTGATGGTACTAAACCAAAGGTAAGATATTTTATAGTTATTTATTAAAGACTTGGGCTGAGTCTTTGAAGAATGTAATTTAAATATAAATAGGATGAAGGATGGGGTTGCAATTTTATCAAAGGCAAAGAAGATGCACATAAAATGGAAGAGTTGAAGTAGGGGCATTGGGCATGTGATTCAATGAACTGGCTCACACCTGAGGCATAAGGAATATAAAATAGGTATAGTTTATTCATATTTTGTAAGTCCTACTATAATATTGGTATTTGTGGAAGGTGCACAGAGAATGTACATGATCTATTAAGTGGTTTACATTTATAGATATCAGTTGAATACATGAAGAACATCAGTGAGTCAGGATATTTATAGATTGAGGTACACTAAAACAACTATAAAACACAGAGATTTTGTAGAGTGGAAGGAAAAGTATAATTTGAAGAATGTCTAGATACCTATTGCTGCAATATCTATTGCCCAAAACTTAGTAGCTTAAGACAATCCATCTTTCATGATTCTATGGGTTGACTGGAATCAGCTAAAAGGCTATTGCTTGGGATCCATCATGCAATTGTCATAAAATGGTGTCTGAACCTGGAGTTGTCTGAAGGTTTGACTCAGCTGTGTACCCAACATGGCTTACTCAGTTGATTCTTGCTGTCAGCTGGGAACTCAGCTGGTCTGCCAACTGGAGAATTTACATGTGGCCTTTTTTTGGCAAATTGGCTTTCAGTATTTTAACGAGCTTCCCAGTGGAGAGTCATATAATTTTTTCTAAGATATTTGGATGGAAGTTGCAAGTCTTCTTATGACTTTCCAATGAAAGTCTCAAAACTTCACTTCTACCGCATTTCATTGGTCAATACAAGTCACTAAGATCAGCATAAATGCAAATGGATGGAGATTGAACTTCATTTGATGTGAATAGGAGCAGACACATAAAGAGAAGGAAGAAATTGATGATAGTCATCTTTTACTATCTGCCACAGAGAATTAAAAAAAATTACTGAATAGCTTTTTAAAAAAAGTATTGATTTAAGAGGTATTTCCTGACCACCTGTAGTGTTCCAGATTTTAGGAATTGTAATAGCAATATTACAGTGGAAAAAATAAAAGTTTTGACTTTGTGAAGGTTGTATCCAAGTACAGAAAACAATTAGAAGCAAATAATCCATGGTCAGAGAATGATGAATGCTATGAAAAAAATAAAATAGGGTAAATAATAGAGAATAATGGGGATAGCAACTTGGAGTTATCAAAAAGACCTCTCTTAGAAAGTAAAATAAGGATAGATTCTTAATCTACTCTTATACAGGGAGTGGGCTGTGTTATTATCTGGGGAAAGGTGCTATAGGCAGACAGGTAGGGATATGCTTGGCAGAGCATCAGGGCAGCCTGCATGGTTAGAATTATATGAGAGAGGAGAAAGAGGTTAAAAGTGAATTTGGCAGGAACCAGATAATTTAGCAGCTTGTAATCCATGAAGAAAAATATATTTTCATTTTGATTTTATTTTAACTATGAAGAGAAGCCATTGAAGAACAGGGGAGACCTATGGTCTGACTTATATTTTATATGATTGAATATAGCTGTTGTGTACAGACTAGACTATGGGACCGAAAGAGGTGGGTGGGCATCAGGGCAAAAATGGAAGCCAAGAGAACAATTAGGAGGTTTGCAGTGGTTCAGGAAATAGTTGATGGTGGCTTGGCTTAGAATATTGGTATTGCAAAACTTAAAACAAAATTTATTCAGTTATATTTTGAAGGTATAGACAACATTATTTGTTGATAAACTGGAGTGGTAAGTCAAAGACGACTCTAAGATTTTGGCCCTGAGTGAATAAGTGAATAGTGGTTTTTTTCTGAGACAGAATTTCTGAGGAAACAACAGCATTGAAAGGATAGAAGGCAATTGATTGCTTTTTTCTTCCTTTTTTTACCTTAAATACAATGAAATGCACAGATCTTAAGTATACTTTCACTGAGTTTTGACAGTTGCATACATCTGTTTAACCTAAACTCCTACAAAACATTAAACATGACCTTCACCTTAGAATGTTTCCTCACTCCTTCCCAGTTCATCTTCATTCTATCCACACAAATGACTACCTTGACTCTTTTTTCCCCATTTGAGGCTCCTTTCACTTGTTCAAGAACTTTATATAGGTGGAATCATATGACTCTGCTTACTCAGGAGAAGGTAAGTGGCTTTTTGAAACACTATGTTCAATATCTTCATTAGATATCCATGTGAAAGATGCCATGCAAGCAGGATCAACTAAAGACAGCCAGTAAGGAACCTTATTGACAAAGGTAGTAGCATAGGGTCGAAGTGAAAATGTACGAGAGGAGTCTTGCAGGAGGTGAGTTTTGAACATAGTTTTCTAAGATGATGCTTTTTAATTGGTAGACTATTTGAGAAATGACACCAGGATGGCAACATGTTTTGTCAGAAATCCATATTAGGAGGAGCAAAAAAATTGGATGAGCCTTTCAATGACAGGTCTTGTAAATTAAAAAAAAAAAAAAAAAAAAAAAAAGGACTAAGAAGAGTGACTTAAATCTCTTAGGCAATGTCAGTAGATAAACAAAATAATGTGTAGGGAAATTATTCCTGCAAACTTCTATTCCAGCATTGATTTGATAATCTCAGGCTAGTTGTGGAGTACCAAACTCAGCACATGGAACTTTGTCCATTCAACATAGTCTTGTAAAACCATGGTGAGGGGCTACAGTTTGACAGCACCCTTGTTATGTGAAAGAAATTGCAATTTTTAATCACTTGCTTTGGGTGATACAGTGGATAACCGACACAGAAGAGATGGTTGTTATTTATTGCAGTTTGTGGGTGGTCTGTCTGCTTGGCACAGTCAATCTGGAGCTCTGAAAGTAAGCCAGAAGAAGGTTTCGTTTTGCTTTTTTTCTCTCTTCAAAGGCAATTGGAGAGTGGGTCTTAATCCTGGAACTGATATCACAGAAAGTCACAACTTTGCCCTTTTCTCTTAAGATACAAAATAGCAAAAGAAAGCTCATTTAAGAATATATTATCTATCAGACAGATGTCTGTAGGGAGTGATTTGATGGATCCTGGAAAACTCTTCTGCCCCAAAATATCTCCTCCTCCTTGAAATCTGTCGTGCTTTACTTTGGAGCGTGAAGGCTTTGGGGATTCCGAGAGTCTCTGCTGCCTTTGTAAATACCTTGGGGAGGGAGAACATATTAAGTTCTCATCAGTTGGGGGATTTATTTCATTTATCTTGAGGGCAAAGCCCTGTGGGAACAGAAAAAGCAGAAGGGAGGTGGTGATGCTAAAAGGAATAGAGCCTTGAAGTGGGGGCAGTTTTTAAGGGCGCACCCCAGGGAGGTCTTGTTGACTTCAGCATTTCACCACGGTCTGGGTGTGCCCATCTCACTGCACTCAGATCCCCTTCTGAGGCTGTTCATCTATTTCTCTCCTCCCCCTCTTTAATGTGTTGCAAACTCTACCTCTTAGCCATTATCCGAAGCACTTATGCATACTCATCCATCAGGAAGTGTCCCTTTCTCCCTTTTGCCCTCTCTGTGTCCTTTTGGCTCGCCTTCTTTCTGCTCCATTTAGAAATGTTGACAAGGCATTGTTCACTGCTGACTAGTTTGGTTTTTAAGTTTAGTTATTAAGCGGCTCTTTTGTTGTTATTGTTGTTTTCTGCAGCATTGGATCTTAATAGCTGCTGAACTGCAAATAATGGAAAAAGCAAACAACTAGAAAAAGAATGTTGAGAAGTAATATTTCCCGAATAATGACACCTGAGTTGGCAGAGCAGGGGACATTTCAGTAGTTTGGGTTGTGGAGGAGATAACTGTTAAAATCATTGAGGCTGGAATTCCATTAGGTACAGTGGGGAATTAGGAAGTTTATGTGTCTCCTATTTTTAGTGGAGAAAACCGAGAGACACTAATAGCACTGGCTTGCTGCATGTTTGAAATATTCACAGGTATTAGTAGAGAAAAGGGTTTAAGTAAAGAATAATATTGGAAAAAGAGGGCAAAGTGTGTGTGGGGGTGGTGTTTGAGCTCGGAAAAAAGGAGATGTTGGTGGAGTCTATAAAGTACCTGATGATGGTGGCAAAAAAGTATACAAAATCTTATACATTTCCCCATTTGACTGTGGTTAAAGACAGGGGAATACAGAGAACGAAAGTAAGCCTTAACCAATTTAAGAACCAGTTTTCTATTCTTCTTTCTCTAAAACTTTGCTTTTATTATCATGAAAAATCAATAATTTGGGGATTTAAAAAGTCATATACATCCCATAGAGAAGGAAGGCTTCTTATTAGGGTGTAGAGTAATTACGCTAGCAAGCAGAGGATATGTACAGTTACTTTGCTAATTGTTCTTCCTCAGTAGCCGAGAGTAACCAGCTTTCTTTAGCCTGGTGTGGGACAGATGACAGCTTGCCTCCCTACACCAAGTAGTCTTGGCTAGATTTAGAATTGTTCCTCAGTCAAGAATTAACTAAGCCTGGCCATGATCTCTAGGCTAAGGACAACTATGATGTATCACTTTAGTATTTAGGATTAGTGTAAGACAGGCCCATAGTCACCCTGGTAAAGATAGATATAGTACCATGATTTAACTTCAGAAAAAGAAATGACATTGGAAGACAAGGGAATGGATGGCCTTGCTTTATTGATGAATCCAGGTGTCCACAGCATCCAGAAGCAGAGACCTATAAAAGTACAGGAATCCTTATCTCTGTGAAACTGGAGACTGGTATATGATTTCTATATGCTCAGAAACCTGTTCCAGCCTGACTAATTAAACCCAATGTTACCTTAGCACATCTGGCTGAAAGGAAGAACCTTGGAATGCAGGGAGATGCAGATTCTGGGAAACAGATTCTCATGGAGCATAACAGTGAAAAACAGAAGTAAGAGCCAGTTATCAAGCACTTTTATGTACCAGACTCCATCCTAACTGCTTTTGTACATTTTCTCATTTAGTTCTTATAATCATTATGTGAGATAGGCATCAAGAATCTCACTTTCATGTTAAGAAAACGGCATTCAAAGAAATAGAACAACTTGTCTACTTAGAACACAATGTACAAGTAGTCAAACCAGGACTCAAACCCATACCTGTCTGACCTGAAAGGCCATGTTATTAATCACAAAGTTTAATCTTTTATGAAGCAAAAGAATGAGCTCAACACTGGTTTTGGTTTTTCACCCCAGATCAACACATTTGAGAAATGTTTTACACTGTGAAATTGCATGCTGCCTTGTATACTTTGAACATTTATGCAATTTGAGCCAGTTATATTTTGATGCATCTATCATAATCTTTCCTAGAGGAAAGAGGGAGGGTTGATTGGCAGAGGAAATCCCACATTTACCATTAATTTGTGTAAAAAAATTCAATTTTAAATGTCTAACAAATTGAATTAAATTGAGAAGGGTCATAAGAGCTTATCAGTTGAGGTCGTCATGACGGCAGTAAAGGAAGTAGTTAGGAGGCTGATTTTATATTAGCTGGCAAGCCAGCCAGGTCACTCTATTAAAATTCTAAGAAAGCCTACATGGAAATGCTGCTCAATGTGACAATTAAATGTGATATGTAATTTATTCCACTACCCATTACACTGATGTGCTGAGGTAGCCACTAAAAATGAAAGCTACAGGAACGATGAATACAGTATAGTGTAGCATGCATATGGTGGGACCATGTGGTTTGTTTCATTAAAACATATTAGTCCCTGCTATTTTCCTCTCTTTGGTGGCCAAGTCTTAACTTTCAGCTGTAAACTCAGTTCTAATACATTTTTCCAACCTTGTTTATCATCCATGTATAATTAGAAATTATAACTGGTTTCCCTGTTTTCTAGCATTGAAATGCCATCCAGTCATTCACATCTCAAGGATATTGTATATACAGTTATGTTACTTGGCAGTTTAAAGTTACATATGCATGTATTTTTATCTTGAGCAAGCAAAGAAGCAGGCTCACCTGAAGCCCTCTTTGTGAAGGTCCACTGGCTTGACCTGGAGGCAAGAGAACTAGTGTCTTGTCAGTTCTGTGGTCCACTGGCTGTAGCATGTAGAAGCAATCACACCCTCTCCCTGGGCTTTAGTTTGCTGTTTTTGTAAGACTTCTCTAATTCCAAAAGGCTCTTCTGCATGAACTTCCAATGGTCCTAGAGTCTAATAAGAGAATATAATCAAGAGTGCCATTCAGTCCCAGGTATTAAGAATTATGTATTGGAAACAAAACAGGCACTTCTCTGAATGATGAAACAGCAAAAATTCAAACATCTAAATTGGATGTGGCAATAAGAGATGTGGGACTATTTTAAAGGAAACAAAATTATATTTATACTTTTTATTTGCTAACAATAAGCAAGAGGAAATAATGTCTAGCACATTTTGTAGAGAAGAAATTATTATCCATGGTATACAAAGAGCCACTAAAATAAATAGGAAAACCATTATCACCTCAACTGAAGAAAAGGCACAAATATGTTTATTATTTGTAAAAAAAGAAAAATATCAATAATATATTTTATCAAAATTCTGGAGTTTACTCATGTGAAATATATCATACCTTTTAATGAGTATGTATTATTACAATTATTATTCAGTAGCACCACCTATCTTAAGAGTGAAACCAGTACATTTGAAACTTTAGTATACTCTTTTTAAAACTTTGCTTGCTAGAAGTAACCACTATTTTCAGTTGTATGTGAATCACTACCTTGCTTTTGTGGATGATGTAGCTCCATTTGTACACATGGCTTAACAGTATATTACCTGGGTTTGCCTGTGCTTTCACTTCATATGAATAGAACCATACCGTGTGTATTCTTCAGTCACTTGTTTATGTCACTTAACTTTGTTCTTTTGAGCCATCTATGCTGTGAGTAAAGATATATTCATTTTATTTTCTTTCTACTTAGCATTCTAGCATAAAAAACATATCCTCTTTTATCTAACCTTTCTATTGAACATTTAGTTTGAGTTCAGGTTTCACAATTCCAAATAATGCTACCAAAAGCAATCACAGAGTTATTCTGTTGTACATGAACAAGAGGTTTTCTCGGATAAATGTATCCGGAAGTAGAATTGTTGGTCACAGATACGATGATCATTTAGTATATTGTTCAAATTGGAACATTTCAAAAACTTGAAGAGGATAATGTTAGCAATTCTAAAAGTAAGTAAAGTGGACTTACTACGATGCATGATTACACAAGTACAGTATATGAGTATGTTCAAATTCGGTGAGTAACGCTAAATTATTTTCTTAAACTGTACCAATTTAAACTCCCATTTGCCATGTCTGAGAGTTACCATTGCTCTTCATCTTTACCGATGATTGGAAGTGGGTTATTTTCCTGACATTTACTAAGTTTATTTTTGTTTTGTTTTGACATTTATTAACCATTCGTTTTTACTCTTCTCTGAAATATTTATGTAAAACTTATTCATATATTTTGGCCATTTCTTTATTAGAATGCTTACCTTATTTCTTATTATTTTATAGTAGTTCAATTATAAAGATTCCCTGTATGTGTAAATATATTTCTGAGCTCCTTATTATATTTTACTGGTCCATTTGTTGATCTCTGTGACAATTCCACACTGCCTTAATTACTACATTATTGTAGAAAGCTTGATGTTCTGCAGGATTACTATGAAACATTTGGATGCATATGTATATACATTTTTTTATTTATCTTGCTAGGGATTCACCAGGTTTGTGAGTTTAATGTTAGGTGCCATTAAATAGCTATGAAAAAATCTCAGCTAATATCTCTCCAAATGTTACCTATTCTTTACTCTCTTTTTCTGGAAGTTCAATCAGATGCATGTAGGGTATCTTCATCATTAGGTAATTTCTCATTCCTCATTCTCCTCCCACCCTTCCACTTTTCCGAGTTTTCAATGTCTGTTATTCCACTCTCTATGTTCACGTGTATATATTATTTACCTCCCATTTATAAGTGAGAACAGGCAGTAAATGACTTTTTGTTTGAGTTATTAAATTTAATATAATGGCCTACAGTTTCATCCATGTTGTTGCAAAAGACATAATTTTATTCTATTTTCATATCTTGAGTAGTATTCTATGGTATAGATATACCACAATTTCCTTATGTGATAATCCATCAATGGACACTTACATTAATTCCATAAATTTACTATTGTAAACAGTGCTTCAATAAGCATAAAAGTGTAGGTAGCTTGTTGATATAGTGCTTTATTTTCCTTTGGGAAGATACCCAGTACTGGGACTGCTGGATCGAATGGCAATCAGTACTGGGGCTGCTGGATTGAATGGTAGCTCTATTTTTACTTCTTTGAGAAATGTCCATACTGTTTTCCACAGGGGTTTTACTAATTTATATTCCCACCAACAGTGTATAAGCATTCGATTTTCTCTGCATCTTTGCCAACATCTGATTTTTTTTAAAAAAATCAACAACTATTTTGATTAAAACAAACAAAAATCTATTAGCATACCCTTAATATGATAAAAGATACTACAAGATTCCTATGGAAAGCATAATAGTTAATGATAAAATATATAAACAAATTATCTTATTGATTTGTTTAAGTTCTTTATAGATTCTGGATAGCAGACCCTTGTCAGATGCATAGTTTGCGAATGTTTTCTCCCATTGTGTAGGTTGTCTGTTTATTGCTGGGTTGTTTTGCTGTGCAGAATTCTTTAATTAATTAGGTCACACTTCTCAATTTTTGTTTTTGTTGCAATTGCTTTTGGGGGCTTAGCCATAAACTCTTTGCCAAGGACCATGTTGAGAAGGGTATCTCCTAGGTATTCTTCCAGGATGTTTATATTTTGAGGTCTTACATTTAAATCTTTAATGCATCTTGAGTTAAATTTCCTATACAGTGAAATATAAGAGTCCAGTTTCATTCCTTTGCATATGGCTAGCAAGTTGTCCTAGCACCATTTATTGATCAGGGAGTCCTTTCCCCATTGCTTGTTGTTGTTGGCCTTGTTGAAGATCAGATGGTTCTAAGTGTGCAGCTTTATTTCTGAGTTTTCTATTCTGTTCCATTGGTCTACGGGTCTGCTTTTGTACCAGTACCATGCTGTTTTGGTTGCTGTAACCTTGTAGTATTGTTTGAAGTAGGGTAGTGTGATGTTTTCAGCTTTGTTCTTTCTGGTAATGATTGCTTTGGCTGTTCTGAATTTCTTTTGTTTTCATATGAATTTTAGAATACTTCTGTGTCATTCTGTGAAGAATGACATTGGTAGTTTGATAGGAATAGCATTGAATCTATAATTTGCTTTAGGTAGTATGGTCATTTTAATGATATTGATTCTTCCAATCCATGAGCATGAAATGTTTTTTGATTTATTTATGGTGTCTCTGATTTCTGTTTTATAATTCTCATTGTTGAAATCTTTCTCCTTCTTGGTTAGCTTTTTCCTGGGTATTTATTTTCTTTCTAGTTGTGAATAGGATTGTCTTCTTGATTTGACTTTCAGCCTGGACATCATTGGGGTCTAGAAATGCTACTGATTTTTTTTTTTTTTTTGAGACGGAGTCTTGCTCTGTAGCCCGGGCTGGAGTGCAGTGGCCGGATCTCAGCTCACTGCAAGCTCCACCTCCCGGGTTTACGCCATTCTCCTGCCTCAGCCTCCCGAGTAGCTGGGACTACAGGCGCCCGCCACCTCGCCCGGCTAGTTTTTTTGTATTTTTAGTAGAGACGGGGTTTCACCATGTTAGCCAGGATGGTCTCGATCTCCTGACCTCGTGATCCGCCCGTCTCGGCCTCCCAAAGTGCTGGGATTACAGGCTTGAGCCACCGCGCCCGGCCTTGATTTTTTATCATGAGGCTTTACTAAAATCATTTATCAGTTCTAGTAGCCTTTTGGCAGTCTTTAGCATTTTCTAGGTATAGAATCATATCAGTGCTGGATTATGTTTATTGATTGGATGCAGCTGGAAACCATCATTCTTAGCAAACTATCACAAGAACAGAAAACCAAACACCGCATGTTCTCACTCACAGGTGGGAACTGAACAATGAGATCACTTGGGCTCAGGAAGGGGAACATCACACACCGGGGCCTATCATGGGGAGGAGGGAGGGGGGAGGGATTGCATTGGGAGTTATATCTGATGTAAATGAGGAGTTGATGGGTGCTGACGAGTTGATGGGTGCAGCACACCAACATGGCACAAGTATACATATGTAACAAACCTGCACGTTATGCACATGTACCCTAGAACTTAAAGTATAATAATAATTAAAAAAAAAAAGAGAGAATCATATCAGTGAAAAGAGTTTAGCTTCTTCTTTTCCTTTTTGGATACCCTTTTCTTTCTTTCTCTTGCCTGATTGTTCTGGCTAGGACTTCTAGGACTAGGTTAAATAGAAGTGGTGAGAGTGGGCATTTTTGTCTTGTTCCAGTTCTCAAAGGGAATGGTTCCAGCTTTTGCCTGTTTAGTATGATGTTAGCTGTGTGTTTGTCACAAATTATCCCATTTAAAAAATGGACAAAGGACACAAACAGGGAACAAGAAGACAAGACATACAAGCAGCCAACAAATGTATGAAAAAATGCTCATCATCATTATTTGCATGAGAGAAATGCCAACAAAAATGGCAATGAGATATTCTCTCATCATCAGAATGGCTGTTTCTAAAAAGTCAAATATAACAGATGCTGGTGAAGCGGAAGAGAAAAGGGAACACTTATACATTGTTGTTGGGAATGCAAATTAGTTCAGTCACTGTATAGAAAGCACTTGTTAATTTCTCAAAGAACTTGAAAAAGAGCTACCATTTGACCCACCCATCCCATTACTGGGTATATACCCAAAGAAAAATAGATCATTAAACCAGAAAGACATATGCACTCATATGTTCATGGCCATGTTATTCACAATAGCAAAGACATGGAATCAACCTAGGTGCCAAACAATGGTCAACTGAATAAAGAACATGTGGTACATATATACCACCAAATACTACACACCCATAAAAAAGAATGAAATTGAGGCCAGATGTGGTGGCTCACGCCTGTAATCCCAGCACTTTGGGAGACTGAGGCAGGGGGATAATTTGAGGTCAGGAGTTCATGACTAGCCTGACCAACATGATGAAACCCCGTCTCTAATAAAAATACAAAAATTAACCAGGCATGGTGGTGCATTCCTGTAATCCCAGCTACTTGGGAGGCTGAGGCTGGAGAATCGCTTGAACCCAGGAGGCAAAGTTTGCAGTGAGCCGGGTTCGCATTGCTGCACTCCAACCTGGGTGATAGAGCGAGACTTCCTTTGCAGCAATATGGATGGACCTGGAGGCTATAGCTCTAAGCAAACTAATGCAGCAACAGAAAACTAAATACCATGTGTTCTCATTTATAAGTGGTAGCTAAAAATTGAGTACACATGGATATAAACAAGGTAACAATAGATACTATGGACTATAAAGGGGGAAAGGAGGGAGGGAGGCGGGGATTGATTAATTACCTATTGGGTACTATGCTTACTGCCTAGGTGCAAGGTGCAATATACCCATCTAACAAACCTGGACATGTATCCCCCACATCTAAAATGAAAGTAGAAATTAAAACAAGAACAATGACAACAACAGAAAACATTCTCTGAAATTTAAGATGAGACAAAGGAATCCTATATCATCACTCCTATTCAATGTGTCCTACTCTTCTAAAATTGTTATTCACAGATGCCATATTGTGTATATACATATGATCTCAAAGAAGCTATAGATAAGGAATTAGATTTGAACTTAATTGTTTATTTTATATTCGATTAATAAAGAGAAATCAATTGTATTTCTATATACCAGAAATAAACATGTAGAAACGAAGTTAAAACCAGTACTGTTTATAGTAGTGCATACACACAAATTCAACTAACTAGAAATAAATCTAATTAAAGTAGCTTAAGAATTCTATACAGAAATCTAGAAAATGTTTTTGAGAGAAAATTAAAGTAAGTGAATAAAATATTCATGAATTGGAGGAATAACAATTATAAAACTGTCAGAATAAGTTTTTTTTTTTTATAGATTCTATGTAATCCCAGTAAACATTTCAGGATTTTGTCGTTGTGATTCTACAATTTATCTGCACACACTTCTGGTTTTCAGTTTGGCAGGTAAGGAGCTTGAAAGTTGACCATAATAACAAGGCATAAAAAGTTGGACAAACTGAAAAATCAATAATTCCTTTTAGATCCATAAGAGATGTGAGGTCACAGGGCAAACTGCTGCTCCACAAAATTGTAGAGACAGACAGACTAGATATAGAGAATCACAACTTACCAGAGCAGAAACCCCCAAGAAGAAATCTCCATAGTAACCAGAGCCAGGAGAAGAAAACTTGAGTTGTAATTGACGAATTGCTGGAGGCTCAGTGTGGACAAGTCTGAGAGAAAAAAGACTCCAGGAGGACACAGTCATGGGGCGGGGAGGGTCCCACACTTTTGTGAATTTGACTTTAGGAGCTTTTCCAGATCCTCATAGTGAAGATTGGAGAAAAATACCCTAGTGCTTCTGGCAAGGGGAGGGGAAAAGAACAATTTTAAAATATACTAGTGCATTCTGTTCATCTTAAGAAGGCCCGCCCTCAAGATAAACTATTTTACTAGAGCTTCAAGGGCTAATGAAAAGACTGCAACCTAATCATGGCACTATGAAACATTTTTTCTCCCTCTACACCTTACCACATTATTAAAGCCCTATTTACATTAGAGAACTCAGAGAACACCAAGCAAGAAAAATACCAAAACCCCAGCATTTCTTTTACCCATATATCATGTCAACTATCAAGAAAAATTGCAAGTCATACTAACAGGCAAAGAAACGAAGTTTGAAGAGACAAAGAAAACATCAGAACCAGAATCAAATATGGCAGAGATGTTGGAGTTTTCATAGTGTGAATTTAAAACAACTATGGTTAATATGCCAAGGGCCATTATGGATAAAGTAGACAGCATGAAAGAACAGATGGGCCATGCAATCACAGGATGCAAATTCTAGAAATAATAAAAAAGAATTGCTAGAGATCAAAAGCACTATAAAAGAAATGAGTAATATATTTGATAGGCTTGTCAGTAGACTGGGCACAGCCAGGGAAAAAAACCTTTGAGCTTGAGAATATGTCAACAAAATCTTCTTAGAAAAGCAAAGAGAGAGAAAAGACTGAAAAAGAAAACTAAACAGAATATCCAAGGAATGTGGGACAACTACACAAGGTATAACATATACATAATGGGAATACAGAAGAGGAACAAAGAGACAAGGGAACAGAAGAAACATTTGAAGCAATAATCATGGGTAGTTTTTTCAAATGAATGTCAGGCGCTGCTATAGATTGAATGTGCCCTCCTCTGCCAACTCACACATTGAAGCCTAACCCTAATAGATGGTATTTGGTGGTAAAACTTTTGGGAGGCAATTAGATCTTAAGTGTAAAGCTCTCATGAATGAAACTGGAATTCCTATAAGAAGAAATACAAGAGAACTTGCCTTATTTCTGTTTTCTCTTTGCCATGTGAATATACAGTAAAACATGACAATATTTAAACCCAGAAAAAGGCCTTCACTATGAAAGTGACATATTGTCATGCTGATCTCAGATTTCTAGCCTCCAGAACTATGAGAAAGAAATATTTGTTGTTTAAGCCACCCAGTCTACAGTATTCTAACAGTCAAACTATGGAAGACACCAAACCACAGATCCAGAGAACTCAGCGAACACGAAGCAAGATAAATGCCAGAAAAACCACGATACCTATGCATACGACATTCAAACTATAGAGCATCAATGATAAAGAATAAATATCGAAAGAAGTCAAAGAAAGTAAACACCTTACAAACTGAGGAACAAAGATTACTATTACATTTGACTTTTTAGAAGCCATGCAAACAAGAAGAGATTGGAAGGAAATATTTAAAATATTGAGAAAAAAATCACCAACATAGGATTCTGTATCCTGAATCACAAGGAACTAGACAAATCTGAGTAGACCAATAACAGGTAACAAAATTGAATCAGTAACAAAAAGCCCCCCATCAAAGAGAGGCCTAGGACATGATGTTTTCATTGCTGAATTCTACTAAACACTTAAAGAAGAACAAATATCAATCCTGTTCAAACTATTCAAAAAGTTGAAGAGGAGGAAATTATTAACTATTTCTATGAGGTCAGCATTACCATGATACTAAACCAGCTAAAGACACAACAGAAAGGAAAAACTATAGGCCAATATCCCTGATAAACGTGGATGCAAAAATCCTCAAAATATATTAGCACACTGAAATCAACAGCAAGTTATGAAGATCATTCATCATGTTAGGATTCATTGCAGAGATACAAGAATTGTTGAACATCTGTGAATCACTAATATATCATATTACAGAATTAGAGGGAAAAACCATTATCATTTTAATAGACATCCAAAAGGATTTGATAAAATTCATCATCCCTTTATGATTAAAAACTCAACAAATTATATATTGAAGGAATGTATCTCAACACAATAAAAGTCATATATGACAAACCCACAGCTAACATATTTAATGGGTAAAAAGCTAAAATCCTTTCCTCTAAGATCTGGAAAAAGTGAAGGATACCCACTTTCATTACTTCTATTCAACGGAATACTAGAAGTCCTTGCCAGTGCAATTGCACAAGTGAAAGAAATTAAGGGCATCGATATTGAAAAGGAGAAAATCAAATTATTCCTGTTTGCAGATGACATGACTATACATATAGAAAATCCTAAAGACTCTACTGAAAAGAGTTGGAGCTAATAGTTCAGTAAAATGGCAAAATACAAAAATCAACATACAAAAATCAGTAGCATTTCTATAAGCCAATAGTGTCTGAAAAGGAAATTAAAAAATGCAATGCCATTTACAAAACTACAAAAAGTAAAATACCTAGGAATAAATTTAATCAGGAAGGTGAAGTATCTTTACAATGAATAGAGTATCTTTACAATGAAAACTATAAAACACTGATGAAGTTAATTGAGGAAGACAAAAGTGAATGGAAAGACATTACATGTTTATGAATTGAAATAATTTATTTTGTTATTAATAAAACATACCTACTACCCCAAGTGATCTAATGCAATCACAATCAAAATACTAATGACATTCTTCACTGAAATAGAAAGAAAATCCTAAAATTAATATAGAACATCAGAAGACCCTGAATAACCAAAGTAATCATGAGCAAAAGGAACAAAGCTGGCGGTATCACACTATTTGATATCAAAATATACTACCAAGCTATAGTAACTAAAACAAGACAGTACTGGCATAAAAATAACACACAGATCAATGGAACCGAATAGAGAGCACAGAAATAAACCCACATACTAACAACCAACTGACTTTCCAAAAATGCACCAAGAACACACACTGGGGAAAGAACAGTCTCTTCAATAAATGGTGCTGTGAAAAATGAATATCCAGATCTAGAAAAATGAAAATAGACTCCTATCTCTCAGCAGATACAAAAATCAATGCAAGATAGATTGAAGACTTAAATGTAAGACGTGAAACTTTAATACTAGTAGTTAAAAATAGGGAAATGCCCCAATTAAAAGACAGACTGGCAGATTGGATAAAGAATACTAATCGGTGTGCTGTATTCAGGAGACACATCCCACATGCAAAGACACGCATAGGCTCAAAATAAAGGGATGGAGGAATAGTTTCCAAGCAAATGGAAAGCAAAAAAGAGCAGGGGTTGCAGTCCTAGTCTCTGATAAAACAGACTTTAAACCACCAAAGATCAAAAGAGACAAAGAAAGGCATTACATAATGTTAAAGGGATCAATGCAACCAGAAGAGCTAACTATCCTAAATATATATGCACCCAATACAGGAGCACCAAGATTCACAAAGCAAGTTCTTAAAGACCTACAAAGAGACTTAGATTCCCACACAATAATAGTGGGAAACTTTAACACCACATTGTCAATATTAGACAGATCAACAAGACAGAAAATTAACAAGGATATTCAGGACTTGAACTGAACTCTGGACCAAATGGACCTAATAGACATCTACAGAACTCTCCACCCCAAATCAACAGAATACCCACTCTTCTCAGCACCACATCACACTTATTCTAAAATTGACCACAAAATTGGAAGTAAAACACTCCTCAGCAAATGCAAAAGAATGGAAATCATAACAGTCTCTCAGACCACAGTGAAATCAAATTAGAACTCAGGATTAAGAAACTCATGCAAAACTGCACAACTACATGGAAATTGAACAATGTGCTCCTGAGTGATTACTGGGTAAGAAACGAAATGAAGGCAGAAATAAACATGTTCTTTGAAACCAATGAGAACAAAGATACAACATACCAGAATCTCTGGGACACACTTAAAGGAGTTTGCAGAGGGAAATTTATAGCACAAATGCCCACAAGAGAAAGCAGGAAAGATCTAAGATCAACACCCTAACATCACAATTAAAAGAACTAGAGAAACAAGAGCAAACAAACTCAAAAACTATTGGAAGACAAGCAAAAACTAAGATCAGAACAGAACTGAAGAAGATAGAGACACAAGAAAACCTTCAAAAAATCAATGAATCCAGGAGTTGGTTTCTTGAAAAGATCAACAAAATAGACTGCTAGCCAGGCTAATAAAGAAGAAAAGAGAGAAGAATCAAATAGAAACAATAAAAAAATGATAAAGGGGATATCACCACTGATCACACAGAAATACAAATTATCAGAGAATACTATAAACATCTCTACACAAATAAACTAGAAACTCTAGAAGAAATGGATAAATTCCGGGACACATACACTATCCCAAGACTAAACTAGGAAGAAGTCAAACTCCTGAATAGAACAATAGCAAGATCTGAAATTGAGGCAGGAATTAATGGCCTACAAACCAGAAAAAAGTCCAGGACCAGATGAATTCACAGCCGAATTCTACTAGAAGTACACAGAGGAACTGGTACCATTCCTTCTGAAACTATTCCAATTAATAGAAAAAGAGGGACTCATCCCTAACTCATTTTATGAGGCCAGCATCATCCTAATACCAAAACCTGGCAGAGACAAACAAAAAAAATTTCAGGCCAATATCCCTGATAAGCATCAATGTGAAAATCCTCAATAAAATATTGGCAAACTGAATCCAGCAGCACATCAAAAAGTTTATCCACCACGATCAAGTTAGCTTCATCCCTGGGATGCAAGACTGGTTCAACATACAAAAATCAATAAGCGTAATCCATCATATAAACAGAACCAATGACAAAAAACCACATGATTATCTCAATAGATGCAGAAAAGGTCTTTGATAAAATTCAACAGCCTTCATGCTAAAAACTCGCAATAAACTAGGTATTGATGGAACATATCTCAAAATAATAAGAGCTATTTATGACAAATCCACAGCCAATATCATGCTGAATGTGTAAAACCTGGAAGCATTCCTTTGAAAACCTGCACAAGACAAGGATGCCCTCTCTTACCACTCCTATTCAATGTAGTATTGGAAATTCTGGCCAGGGCAGTCAGGCAAGAGAAAGAAATAAAGGATATTCAAATAGGGAAAGATAAGTCAAATTGTCTCTGTTTGCTGATGACATAATTGTATATTAAGAAAACTCCATAGTATCAGCCGAAAATCTCCTTAAGCTGATCAGCAACTTCTGCAATCTCAGGATACAAAATCAATGTGCAAAAATCACAGGCATTCCTATATACCAATAACAGTCAAACAGAGAGTCAAATCATGAGTGAACTCCCATTCACAGTTGCTACAAAGAGAATAAAATACCTAGAAATACAAGTTACAAGGGATGTGAAGGACCTCTTCAAGGAGAACTACAAACCACTGCTGAAGGAAATAAGAGAGGAACCAAACAAAGGGAAAAACATTCCATGCTCATGGATAGGAAGAATCAATATCGTGAAAATGGCCATACTACTCAAAGTAATTTATAGATTCATTGCTATCCCCATCAAGCTACCATTGACTTTCTTCATAGAATTGGAAAAAAAACTACTCTAAATTTCATATAGAACTAAAACAGAGCCCGCATAGCCAAGACAATTCTAAGCAAAAATAACAAAGCTGGAGGCATCAGACTACCTGACTTCAAACTATACTACAAGGCGACAGTAACCAAAACAGCATGCTACTGGTACCAAAACAGATATATAGACCAATGAAACAGAACAGAGGCCTCCAAAATAACACAACACATCTACAACCATCTGATCTTTGACAAACCTGACAAAAACAAGCAATGGGGAAAGGATTCTCTATTTAGTAAATGCTGCTGGGAAAATTGGCTAGCCATATGCATAAAACTGAAACTGGATCCCTTCCTTATACCTTATACAAAAATTAACTCAAGGTAGAATAAACACTTAAAGGCAATTCCTAAAGCCATAAAAACCCTAGAAAAAAACCTAGGCAATACCATTAAGGACACAGGCATGGAGAAAGACTTCATGACTAAAACACCAAAGTGGCAACAAAAGCCAAAATTGACAAATGGGATCTAATTAAAGTAAAGAGCTTCTGCACAGCAAAAGAACTATCATCAGAGTGAACGGGCAACCTACAGAATGGGAAAAAATTTACAAGAAAAAACCCCATCAAAAAGTGGCTGAAGAATATGAACAGACACTTCTCTAAAGAAGACATTTATGCAGCCAACAGACATATGAAAAAAAGCTCCTCATCACTGGTCACTAGAGAAATGCAAATCAAAACCACAATGAGATACCATCTCATGCAAATGGCAATCATTAAAAAGACAGGAAACAACAGATGCTGCAGAGGATGTGGAGAGATAGGAATGCTTTTACATTGTTGGTGGGAGTGTAAATTAGTTCAACCATTGTGGAAGACAATGTGACGATTCCTCAAGGATCTAGTAATAGAAATAGCATGTGACCCAGCAATCCTATTACTGGGTATATACCCAAATGATTGTAAATCATAAAGACACATATGTTTATTGTGGCACTATTCACAATAACAAAGACTTAGAACCAACCCAAATGCCCATCAATGATAGACTGGATAAAGAAAATTTGGCACATATACACCATGGAATATTATGCAGTCATAAAAAAGAAGATGAGTTAATGTCCTTTGCAGGGACATGGATGAAGCTGGTAACCACCATTCTCAGCAAACTAACACAAGATCAGAAAATGAAACACCGCATGTTCTCACTCATAAGTGGGAGTTGAACAATGAAAACACATGAACACAGGGAGGGGAACATCACATACTGGGGCCTGTTGGAGGATCGGGGGACTGGGGGAGGGATAGCATTAGGAGAAATACCTAATGTAGATGATGGGTTGATGGGTTCAGGAAACCACCATGGCACATGTATATCTATGTAACAAACCTGCCCGTTCTGCACATGTACCCCAGAACTTAAAGTATAATAAAGAAACAAAATAAAAAAGCAAATAATATGTTTTTAAAATAAGCAAGGAACTAGATAGACATTTCTGAAAAAAGAAGACATACAAATGGCCAATTGGTATGAAAAATTGTTCAACATCACTCATCATCTGAACAACATGAATCAAAACCACAAGAAAAAGTAACAAGCGCTGGTGTAGATGTAGAGAAAAGAGAACACTTATACACTGTTGTTTGAAATATAAATCAATGAATCAATTTTGCAAAAGATTATTGAGGTTTCTCAAAAAATTAAAAACATAGCTACTATATGATCCAGTACTTTCTTTACTGGGTGTTTATTAAAAAAATGAAATCAGTATGTCAAAAAGATATCTGCATTCTCTCATGTTTATTATAGCACTATTCACAATAGCCAAGATATGGACTAAATCTGAGGATCTATCAATAAAGGAATTGATAATGGAGATGTGATATACATATACAATAGACTACTTAGCCATAAAAATAAAACCCTGTCATTTGTAGCAACATGGATAAACCTGGAGGACATAATGTTAAGTGAAGCAAGCCAGGAGTGTGCACACACACACACACACACGCAAATATTGCACGATTTCACTCATATGTGCGATGTAACAAGGATAGTCTCTGAGAAGTACAGAGTTAAATAATGGTTATGAGAAGCTGGAGAAGGCGGAAAAAATATGATGGGGAAAAGGTTGGCCAACAGGTACAAAATTACAGTTAGATAAGAGAAATAAGTTCTGGTGTTCCATAGCACAATAAGATTACTACAGTAAACAATAATACTGTATATTTCATGAGAGGATTCTGAATATTCTCACTACAAAATATGATAAAGATTTGAGGTAATGGAAACACTACCTACTATGATTTGATCATTACATAATGTATACATGTATCAAAACATTATATTGTACCCCATAAAATATGTATAATTACTGTGACAATTGACAACAAAATAAAAATAAAAATTAAAATGTGAAGAGGCTATAAAGACTTCTTTAGAGAAATAAAAATTGCAAGGATTTGCTACTAGTAAAGCTGCTTTATAAGAAATGTTAAAAGCAGTACTTCAAAGAGAAAGGGAAATATATTGGTCAAAGCCCAAATTTGCATAAAGAAAGGAAGAATATCAGAGAAGGAATAATTGAAGGCAAAATGAAACCTTTCATTTTTCTTATTCTTAACTGATTTAACAGATAAAGTTGTTCAAAATAATAATAGCAACATGAAGGTACCAAAACAGACATACAGACTAATGGAACAGAATAGAGGCCTCACGAACAATGCCACATATCTACAAACATCTGACCTTCCACGAACCTGACAAAAACAAACAAGGGGGAAAGGATCATTCAGTAAATGGTAGTGGGAAAACTGGCTTGCCATACGCAGAAAACTGAAACTGGACCTTCTGCACCTTCTGCTCAATTTTGCTGTGAATCTAAAACTTCTCCAAAAAATAAAATCTGTAACAAAAGATTTATATGGACATAGGGTCAAGAAGAGTTAACACAATGTTGAAAATGAAAAAAATATTCTATCACATATTGAAACACTATAATTTTTTAATAAGACTGCTGTTGGTAGAAGAATAGGTTATTAATATAAGTGGACATAATAAAAAGCTGAGAAACAAGTATTTATAAATTGACTTACAACATACAACTCATACAAGGAAAGTGGCACTGCAAAGAGTAGGAAAGACATTCCCTTCAATAGTGTTGGTTCAACTAGATATTCTAACAAATAGAAAAGGAAAACCCAGAGAACTTGAAACCTACTTCATGCTAACAAATATCTATCTTAGACTATTGTAAATCTAAATGTGAAATGTGAGACAAAGAAAAATATTTTATAATGTATGGGAATATTCTTAATAATTTGGGATAGGGAAATGTTTATCGAATAGGTCACAATAAATGCCAATAATAAATGAAAATATTGCCAAAGTAAACTAAATTAAGATTGGGAATTTTGGATCATTGAAAGACAAGTTGAAGAAAGTGAAAGTCATAAGAGCAGGAAAAGTTATTTTGCCACAAATGTATAGAAAGTAGGTAACTTCTTCCTACCAATGAGGAAAAGATAGACAATTAAAAAAAAAAAAAAAAAAAAAAGGACAAGAGAATCAGACACTTCACAAGAGAGGATATCTAAACAATCAGTAGAAATACAATGCTTCTCATTAGTCAACAGAAAATGCAAACTAAAACTATAATGAGATGCTACTAGACACCTATCAAGATGGTTTTTGAAACTGTAATTGTGGAAGTATATACTTTTCTGTTGGATATTTGCTCAGGTACATACCCAACAGAAAACTGTTATATGTGTAAGAATAGGCAAGTAAAAGCATATTCATAGTAGTATAATGCTTCATAACCACAAATTGGAAACACCTCTAACGTCTATTGAGAATATAATAGATAAATATAACTGATATAATTTACAATCGACTCCTAAACAGCATTGAAGGTGAAAAGATACATGCAATAAAGAATGAATCTCTTATCTACATAAAATTTTTAAAATGAGCAAAACTGATGTACGCAGATAGAAGTCAAGAGAGCGTTTATTTCTGGAGAGATGAGAGGAGTTGTGACTGGTAGAGGCCAAGAAGCTCTGGATGTTGATAGATGTTAAATTTTTTAATCTGGGTAGTATTTTCACTTTATGATAATTTATTAAGCTGTTCATATATAAATTGTGCACTTGTCTCTTGTTATACTTCTACTGAAAAAAAGTTAAGTAAATAAATCATTTTTTAATTTTTTGAGATGGAGTTTCACTGTTGCCCAGGCTAAGTACAGTAGCTTGATGTCAGCTCACTGCAAGCTCTGCCTCCCGGGTTCAAGCCATTCTCCTGCCTCAGCCTCCCAAGTAGCTGGGACTACAGGCGCCTGCCACCACGCCCATCTGATTTTTTGTATTTTTAGTAGAAACGGGGTTTCACTGTGTTAGCCAGGATGGTCTAGATCTCCTGACCTCGTGATCCGCCTGCCTCAGCCTCCCAAAGTGGATTACAGGCATGAGCCACCACGCCCAGCGAACAAATCATTTTTTTAAAAGGTTATTTGTTCCTGGCTTAGTTGGTCCAGTAGTGGATCAATTAATCAATCACCATATGACCTATTATATCAGCAGCAGCAACATTATTAAAATATTGGTAATCTGGACAGGATCAATGCTTAATCTGAAAAATTAAAAAAATTACAAATCTGATTTTCTGTCCTTGAGTAGTATAGTTAGGGACAAAATCATAATGTGATTTTAAAAATTTCCACTTAATTCTTACTATTTTCAAGTTTCTACTATTGCATAGGAGTTGACATGATATAACCCAGTACTACATCTCTGATAAACTTTCTTATTGCTCTTTCCCATTTTTAAAAACTGATACATAAGAGGTGTACACATATTTTGATACATTTATGCAATATTTAATGATCAAGTCAAGATAATTGGGATATCAACCTCAAACATTTATCTTTATGCTAGGAACACTCGAACTTTTCTAGCTATTGAAATATTCAATAGATCATTGTTTACTATAGTCACCCTACTGACGTATCGAATACTACATCTTATTCCTTCTAACTGTAGTATTGTATCCATTAATCAACTTCTTTATCCACCACCACCCTATCCCCTTCCCAGGCTCTTGTAATCACAAATATACTTTCTATCTTCATGAGATCCACTTTTTTTTTTTTTTTTTTAGCTCCTACATAGAAGTGAGGAAATGTAATACTTGTCGTTCTGTGCCTGGCTTATTTCATGTAACATAATGACCTCCAATTCTATCTTTGCTGTTGCAACTAACAGAATTTCATTAATTTTTAAGGCTAAGTAGTATTCCATTGTCTATATATACCACATTTAAGAAAACATTTATCTGTTCATAGAACTTAGGTTGATCCTATATGTTAGCTATTGTGAATAGTGCTTCAATAAGCATATGAGTGCAAATATATCTCTTTGATATATTGTTTTCCCTTCTTTTGGATATATATCCAGTAGTGGGATTGATGGATCATGGTCATTCTATTTTTAGTTTTGCTCACACCTTTCCATCAATGATGGCCTCATTGCTATTTCTCAACGGTTTCTGTTTTTTCTTTCTGTCTGAAATGCACTTCACTCATATATCAGAATGCCTGGTTCTTTCATTTATTGAAAATTTCTGCTCCAGTATCATCTCAGAGTAATGTTTTTTGGCTACCTCAATCTGAAGTAGCATTCTTCTGGTTTCTGTCCTTTAAGCTCACTTCATTTGTGATCATAACAGTTACTACAACACGACATTTTATTATGTATTCATGTGCTGTCTATAATTTGGTTTCTAATGTAAACTCCCAGGGTCAGGAACTTTTTTCTACTTATTGTTACATCTTCAGCACCCAGAACAATTTCCAGCACCTACTTAGTGCTCAATAATTGTTAAATGGATGAGTGCGTGAATAGTTTGTGTCAATGGCCAATGACAAACCATATAGACAAATTATTTTGTTGATTGGTGATAATATATTTGAATTAACATCACCATATCACCAGACTCTAGAAAACTTAGTGGTTAACCACTTTTGGTTTATTTGGGAAATTTTAAACCCCAAAACCTGGGCTTAACCATCTTCCTCCTTTATCCTGTTGTACATATTCTACTGAGTTGCACAGTCCCTGGTGGGGAAACATTAAACAAACAGAACCCAGGGTTGCTATGCTGTTAAAGCCAGAAGTACATCATTCATTATGTGAATAAAATACATGGAGAATAAAATAGCCACAGAGTAATGGGAGTTTTATTCTCTCTCTATTCCATTTCACTCCCTCTCTATTTTACTTACGTTATGAAATGATGCTCCCGCCGCTGGCTGATAAATGTTGATTAATCTGATGGAGAGTTGGATTTGTTAGCGGGCAAAAGCAATGTAAATAAATCGAGCAGGTGAACTGGAGTTCACAGTGTCATTTCTGAGATTAAAGAGCCTGTCTAGCCCTCCAAGCTCACTTATTACAATCAGGATGCATGTTCTTCTTGTAAACAGACCTAGTAAGCCCCTTTAAGCAGCTCAGCAGGCCTCCTTTTGTGTTTCCTACTGACTGTCCCTTCCGCAAGTTTTTCCCAATTCCTGGGAATTGCCTATGATGTTAATTTTTGTTTCTTTTCCAGGGACTGGGAATTGGAGAGGGGGTACTGGAGAGAGTAGAAAGGTCACTTTTTCTTTTTGGAAACCATTGCCATCAGCCAGTCAATAATTACACAGAACTTACAACATGCAAGGCTCTGAACGAAATGCGGATTAATAACAATAAAGAGAATGATGAAAGCAGCAATACTGATTAACACCTATATAGCAATTTACTGTTTATAAAGCACTTTAGGTAGTATTATATTGGTTGATGCTCAAGGTAATCCTAGGCATAGGGATTATTGTTTTATCTAGGTCACCCAGATGTCAGCTGTGTCACCCTTCCTTGTAAATACATTTATGCACTTTTAAAAAAATTTTTACTTTAAGTTCTGGGATACATGTGCAGAACGTGCATGTTTGTTACATAGGTAACGTGTATCTATGTAACATGTTATCTATGTAACATAGGTATCTATGTATCTCTGTAACAAAGGTATCTATGTAACATGTTACATAGATACATGTGCCATGGTGGTTTGCTGACATTTATGCACTTTTGTAATGGATTGATATCCTTGTTTTCAGTTCTGCAGGAGGTTCAATGCCTTCCTCAAATTTTGTTGTTAGTTCCCAGGCAGCTTATGGTCTTGTCATTTTTGGCTCTGGTATTGACTCTGCCAAAAAATTATCCTCCGCTGCACCTTCCCAGCCCCCACAGTTCCATAGCTCTGTTCTGTGATTGTTTCCTTTTCTTCTGTTCCACATTGGCTTAGACACTGAACTGAGATCTGTTTCTGCATTTGTACTCCAGGTAATAAAACGCAGTCCTTGAACACTGCTCTGGAGTGTATTCGTACCATACGTTAGAAGGCTTGGCTCCTACTTCCCTTGAAGGCTCCTAGCATAGCTTCTAAATACAGTTATGTTAATCCCGAGGCAAGAGATCCTGTCACCATATTAAAAAGAGGACTACCTGACTGCCACACTTTCTGCTTACAAAGCCACTTTTGTTGCTTTACATTATTATGTAGACAGGTTTTAGTCCTCACTGTTGTTTGACCTCTGACATTCAGAACTTGTATTAAAAATGATGGCCATAATGTAATTGCTATCTACTCATAACTATAGTACAATGCAGCAGAAGTTTTAAAAGAAATTTTCCTGTTCCTAAGGCCAGATAACATTCTCAACCAGTGTACCCACACTTTCTTTCTCCCAAACAGCCTTAGAATATGGCAACTGAAATTGGTTGGTTAAGAGGGTGCTTCTGGTGTCTTATCCTTCTGACAAAGTTTGACTCTACCGGCTACCAGCCATGTGACCCAGGTCCCCGATGTACAGTTGCTCAGGCTCTGTCCTGAGACTCCGGAGGAAACAATCCTAGAACAGAGCTCTGGGAATGTGGGAGATGGGAAGGGGCAGGGGAGGATATGTTTTTAGCAGAGTCCATACCAAAGCCAGTAATGACAAAGACTCCTGTGTCACAAGCGCACATGAGAATAGAAATACAGCTTGAACCCTAGTCATTGAGACATCAGCCTTGAGGTAAGACTAGTTTAGCAAAGAGGAAGGTTCACCTTTTAGAAGTTGAGAGACACTCTTTTGAATTTGAGCAATGGCACTATAACTACTAATAGTTGTCCTAAGGGTGGCCTTTGAAAATTCACTTATTCGTTCTGTGCCTCAGTTTCTTTCTTTGCTTTTCTTTATTATACTTCAAGTTTTGGATACACGTGTAGAACATGCAGGTTTGTTACCTAGGTATACACGTGCCATGGTGGTTTGCTGCACCGATCAACGTGTCATCTACATTAGGTATTTCTCCTAACGCTATCCTTTCCCTAGCCTCCCACCCACCAACAGGTCCCGGTGTGTTATGTTCCCCTCCCTGTGTCCATGTGTTCTCATTGTGTAATTCCCACTTATGAGTGAGAACATGCAGTGTTTGATTTTCTGTTATTGTGTTAGTTTGCTGAGAATGATGGTTTCCAGCTTCATCTATGTCCCTGCAAAGGACATGAACTCATCCTTTTTTATGGGTGCATAATATTCCATGGTGTATATGTGCCATATTTTCTTTATCCAGTCTACCATTGATGAGCATTTGGATTGGTTCCGAGCCTTTGCTATTGTGAACAGTGCTGCAATAAACATAAGTGTGCATGTGTCTTCATAGTAGAATGACTTATAATCCTTTGGGTATATACCAAGTAATGGGATTGCTGGGTCAAACAGTATTTCTGGTGCTAAGTCATTGAGGAATTGCCACACTGTCTTCCACAATGGTTGAACTAATTTACACTTCCACCAAGAGCGTAAAAATGTTCCTGTTTCTCCATATCCTCTCTAGCATCTGTTGTTTCCTGACTTTTTAATGATCACCATCCTAACTGGTATGAGCTGTTATCTCATGGTGGTTTTGATTTGCATTTCTCTAATGACCAGTGATGAGGAGCTTTTCTTCATGTGCTTGTTGGCTGCATAAATGTCTTCTTTTGAGAAGTGTCTGTGCATATACTTTGCCCACTTTTTGATTTTTTTTTCTTGTACATTTGTTAAAGCTCTTTGTAGATTCTGGATATTAGCCCTTTGTCAGATGGATGGATTGCAAAAATGTTCTCCCATTCTGTAGGTTGTGTGTTCACTCTGATGATAGTTTCTTTTGCTGTGCAAAAGCTCTTTAGTTTAATTAGATCCCATTTGTCCATTTTGGCTTTTGTTGCCATTGCTTTTGATGTTTTATTCATGAAGTCTTTTCCATGCCTATGTCCTGGATGGTATTGTCTAGGTTTTCTTCTAAGGCTTTTATGGTTTTAGGTTTTACATTTAAATTTTTAATCCATTTTGAGTTAATGTTTGTATAAGGTATAAGGAAGGGGTCCAGTTTCAGTTTTCTGCATATGGCTAGCCAGATTTCCTATTTACTGAATAGGAAATATTTTCTCCATTGCTTGTTTTAATCAGGTTTGTCAAAGATCAGATGGTTGTAGATGTGTGGTATTATTTCTGAGGTCTCTGTTCTGTTCCATTTGTCTATATGTCTGTTTTGGTAACAGTACCATGCAGTTTTGATAACTGTAGGCTTGTAGTATAGTTTGAAGTCAGGCAGCGTGATGCCTCCAACTTTGTTCTTTTTGCTTAGAATTGTCTTGGCTATAAAGTCTTCTTTGATTCCATATGAAATTGAAAGCAGTTTTTTTCTAATTCTGTGATGAATGTCAAGGGTAGTTTGATGGAGATAACATTGAATCTACAAATTACTTTTGGCCATATGGCTCTTTTCACGACACTGATTCTTCCTATCTATGAAATATTTTTCCATTTGTTTGTGTCCTCTTCTTTCCTTGAGCAGTGGTTTGTAATTCTCCTTCAAGAGATCCTTCACATCTCTTGTTAGCTGTATTCCTATGTACTTTATTCTCTTTGTAGTGACTGTGAATGGGAGTTCATTCATTATTTGGCTGTTTATCTATTGTTTGTGTAAAGGAATGCTTGTAATTTTGGCACATTATTTTGTATCCTGACACTTTGCTGAAGTTGCTTATCACTTGAAGGAATTTTGGGGCTAAGATGATGAAGTTTTCTAAATACAAAATCATGTCATCTAGAAACAGACAATTTGATTTCCTCTCTTCCTACTTGAATACCCTGTTTCTTTATCTTGTCTGATTGTCCTGGTCAGAACTTCCAATACAATGATGAATTTGAGTGGTGAGAGGGCATCCTTGTCTTGTGCTGGTTTTCAGAGGAAATACTTCTAGTTTTTGCTCATTCACTATGATATTGGCTGTGGTTTTGTCATAAATAGCTCTTATTATTTTGAGATATGTTCCATCGATATCTAGTGTATTGAGAGTTTTTAGTATGAAGGGGTGTTGAATTTTATCAAAGGCCTTTTTCTGCCTGTATTGAGGTAATCATGTGTTTTTCGTTTTGGTTCTGTTTGTATAATGGATTATGTTTATTAATTTGCACATGTCAAAGCAGTCTTGCATCCCAGGGATGAAGCCGATTTGATCGTGGTGTATAAGCTTTTTGATGTGCTGCTTGATTTGTCTTGCTAGTATTTTATTGAAGATTTTTGCATCGATGTTCATCAGGGATATTGGTCTGAAATTTTTTTGTTGTGTCTCTGCCAGGTTTTGGTATCAGGATGATGCTGGCCTCATAAAATGAGTTAGGGAGGAATCCCTCTTTTTCAATTGTTGGGGATAGTTTCAGAAGCAATGGTACCAGCTTCTCTTTGTACCTCTGGTAGAATTCAGCTGTAAGTCTGTCTGGTCCTGGGATTTTTTTGGTTGGTAAGCTATTGATTATTGCCTCAATTTCAGAACTTATTTGTCTATTTAGGTCTATTTGACTTCTTCCTGGTTTAGTCTTGTGAGTGCATATGTGTTCAGGAATTTATCCATTTCTTCTAGATTTTCTAGTTTATTTGCATAGAGGTGTTTATAGTATTCTCCGATGCTAGTTTGTATTTCTGTGGGATCAGTGGTGATACTCCTTTATTATTTTTTGTGTCATTTTTATGTGTAGCTCTCATGTGGATCACCGCACCACACTGTTCTTACCTCCTCCCAGTGGATCACACCAGTTGCCTGGTCTGTTCTGATGGGAGAACCTGGGTACCTTGGTTGCTAGTGAAAGATTCACACACTTATGGTTCTTTTCCATGGGAGCCTCCAATTGCTGCTGTTTCTATTTAGCCATCTTGGCCCTGTTCTGCCTTCCCTCAGTTTCCTTATTGGTAAATGGGGGTTGTTGAGAGGACTAAATGAATTGATGTATGTAAAATGCCTCACACTGTCTAATACTGAAGCACTCCTTGCTCTCTGGCAGGTTCAACAGCTTTCTTTAAGCTCCCATGACCCCTGAGCTACCTTATACTAAGGAGCAGGCTGACAACATTTTTGCCAGTGCACTATGAGGGAATGCTGGGTTCTATGCCAGCTCTTTAAAATTGACAGTCCTGGCTGTCATGCTCCTCCTTTTGCTCTTCCCCTTTTTCTTGCCTGGGATGGAGATGTGGTCCCTGGAGGCATAGCATGCAACCTCTGGCCTAGGGGAAAGCCACAAGAAGACAGGAGGAGCCCCTGTCTTTAAGGACAGGATTAGGATACAGAACCGTTTCCGGAAGGCCTCTCTGAAATTTTTGTTCAGTGAAACAGATATGCATACAAGTTGTATGTTGTAGGCATTTTAGTGGATTTTTCTATTATTTGTAGCTGAATGTATTCATGACAGTACAGCTCCTCCTCCTCCTTTTCCTCCTATACTATCATTATCATTACTTTCCGTGAGAAGGAAAGCAACTTCTGTGTAAGCAACCTCCACAAATTGAGGGATGTAATTTGTTCTTCCAGTTACACCTAATTTACAGGTGAAAAAATTGAGTAAATTAAATTGCCCAGATTTCCCAATTTGTAACCAAGCAAATCATAATACACATCCACACACTGTCAGCAAATTTCTTGCTTTTCTACTATTGCATGTTGTTGCCAAGTTTCCATCCTGTGACTGTGCTACAAAAATACCACCTAAACCTCTTAATTTCAGATTTGTTTTAGGTCATCCAGTCTGTTGAGAACCAGTTGAACTTTGATGGTGTCATGTAATATATTAATTACATGCTCTAGTTATATGGAATCTTTAAATTTAATCTAGGACCATTCTAATGCATAATGTAATAATTTAGAATTATTGAACAGTACAGGGCCAAATTCAGCCTGAGACATGTGATCAGAGGATAACATTGTAATTCACAGTCGGAGATGTCTCATCCACTGGCCATCAACTGATTATTTACTACACCTCAACTAGTGTTGTTGGTTATAGGAGGAAAAACATTAGCAAACAAAAGTTTTCTTTCCCCACGTTGTTTTCTCCTCCTCTTTCTTTCTTCTGTCTTCTATTTTTCTTTTTCTTTTTTTCTTTTTTGTTTTTTTTTTAAGAGATGAGGACTGGGTATGTTGTCCCTTGCCTCCCAAAGTGCTGGAATCTCAGGCATTAGTGCCAGGCCACTTTCCATACTTTCAATTGGCTATGCACTCTTTCCATTTTTTTATATATGTTATTTAAGTTAATCTTCACAGAAAGCCATGGAGTGACCCTATCATTATTTTCACATTTTATTTGTGAAAACAGAGGGATAGAGCACAAAGGATTTTTTTAGAGATAAACAACAGATTAGGTTATAATGCAGGCACACTTGGAATAGTTCTCAATAGCTACATGGAAAGATACATTACACTGGAAGATAGCACATGATACCTCCTCCCATTCTGATGGACTTGTTTTGTCAGGAAGCCATTCTGAGATGATAGTAAGATGCAATCCCTTGAATCTGGGCTAGGAGTTTTTTCTCTATGTGTAAGGCATATGAGATCAAAGCTCCAGTATCAGATATGGAGAGGGTCTAGGAAGGGGAATGTCCAAAACATATCTCAGGGAAAGAAGAGCTTCACATTAGCATCCCTCTAGTACTGGCAGCATATACAGGGAAGCTTGGGATGGAGGGCAGGTCTGGTCTACAGACCCTATAAACCACATTTACCCACTTTCTGGTTCTGCCTTACCTTCTTATTTCTGTGAATGTCCTTACATACTTGGAACAAGGACATCAATTGAGCAACTCTCCACACTCACTCATCTTCCTTTTTTAAGCAACTTTATTGACTAATAATTCAGACAATACAATTCACCTTTCTAAAGTACACAATTCAATGGTTTTTATTATCTTTATTATTTGCTACCATCATCAGTCAATTTTAGAATATCAAATTTAGAATGTCACCTCAAATAGAAACTTCATACTATATACCTATCATTCCCCATCCTCTCATCTCTCCAGACCAAAACAATTACTAACCTACTTTCTGCCTCTTTATATAGTATTTGCTTCTTCTGAACATTTCCAATAAATAAAATCATATAGCTTTGGGGTCTTTTCTGACTGACCTGATTTTGGTATCAGGATTACTGGTTTCAGAATTATTTGGAAAGTGTTCCCTCCTCTTCTATTTTTTGGAAAAATTTATGAAGAATTACTATTAATTATCTTTAAATGTTAGAATTCACCAGTGAAACCATCTGGGCCTGAGATTTTTAGTGGGTAGTTTTTGATTATGAATTCAATCTCTTTGTTATAGGCTATGATGGTTAGTTTTGTGTGTTAACCAGATGGGGCCAAGTGATGTCCAGGTAGTTGGTCGAACATTATCTTTCTGTGAGAGTGTTTTTGGATGGGTTTGATATCTGAATTGATAGACTGAATAAAGCAGGTTATCCTCTAAAGTGTGAGTGGATCTCATCCAATCATTGGAAGGCCTGGATAGAAAAGGCTGGCCCTTCCCTAAGAGAGAATTCTTCCTGTCTAATGGTCTCTGAACTGGAATATTGCCTTTTTTTCCTGCTCTCAGACTTGAACTGAAACATCATCTCTACTTGAGTCTTGAGCCTGTTCGCCTTGAATTGAAGCAAAACTATTGACTCTTCTAAGTCCCTGGTTGGACAAGTCACCCTGCATGCATATGTTGGGACTCATCAGCTTTCAAAATTCCATGAGTCAGTTCACATACATATACACACATAAGCATATTTTATTCATTCGGTTTCTCTAAAGAACACTGACGAATATATATGTCTATTAGATTGTATATTTCTTTTTGAGTCAATTTTAATAGGTTTTGTTTTTTGGACTGAATGTTTGTGTCCTCCTAAAATTAATGTGTTGAACCCCTAATCCCCAATGTGATGGTGTTAGGAGATGAGGTTATAACCTTTGAGAGGTTATTAGGTTTAGGTGAGATGATAAGGGTGGAGACCCCGTGATGGGATGAGTGTCCTTATAACATGAGAAAGAGACACCAGAACTTCTTTCCCTGCCATGTGTGGATTCAGCAAGAAAGTCTGCAAATCAGGAAGAGGGCCTTCACCAGAACTTTCCCATGCTGGCACCCTGATCTTGAACTTCCCAGCATTCAGTACTGTGATAAATAAATGCATGTTGTTTAAACCACTCAGTTTTTGGCATTTTGTTATAGAAGCACCAGCCGATTAAGAGATTTTTGTCTTCCTGGGAATTTGTTCATTTAACTTACCTAATTGGTACATATTTTGTATACCTTTTCTTCATAATCCTTTTGATTTCTGCAAAGAAGTCCATAGTGATATCTTTCTTCATTTTTGATTCTCTTCTTGCTTTTTTGCTTGGCCAATCTAGCGAAAGATTTGTGAATTTTGCTAATATTTTTCAAAGAACCAAGTTTTAATTTTGTTGATTACTTTTCTAGACTTTATTAATTTCTGCTCAAATCCTTTTATTTTATTGCTTCTACTTCCATAGGTTTAGTTTGCTCTTCTTTTCTCAGTGCCTCAAGGTGGCAGTTTAGGTTATTAGCTTGAGAATCTTAATATATGGACTTACAGTTATCACTTCCTCTTGAAGCACTGCTTTACTGTATTCCATAAGTTTTGGTAGGTTATGTCTTCCTTTTCATTTATTTTAAATATTTTCTAACCTCCCTCTTGATTTCTTTCTTTGATCTTTTCCCCCCACCATTTAAGGGTGTGTTGTTTAATTTCCACATAATCTGTGATTTTCAAAAAATTGTCATAGACATTGACTTATGGTTTCATTCCATTATTGTATCAATCTTTTAAAATTTGTGGAGGTTTATTTTATGACCTAGCACATACCCTATCTTGGAGGATGTTCTGTGAGCACTTGAGAAGAATGCATATTCTGCTGTCGTTAGCGGTGGCATTTTATAGGTGTGTTAGGTCTACTTGCTTTATGGTAGGCACGTGTTTCATTTCCTTCTTGTTCTTCTGCCTGGTTCCTTTCTCCATTATTGATAATACAGTATGAAAATTTTAAACTACTATTGTTAAATTTTCTACTTTCATTTTCTGTAAAATTTTGCTTTATATATTTCGGTGCTGTTATTAGGTATATATATGTGTATAATTGTTAGATCTTCCTGATGAATAGACCCTTTTATCACAATAAAATGCTTCTTTTTATCTCAGTATTTTTTTTTGTTTGTGTGTCTTAAAGTTTATTTTGTCTGACATTAATGTAGCTACTTGGGAATTCTTGTTGTTGCTATTGGCCTGATATGTATTTTTTTCTCTTCTTTACTATCAATCTATATTGTCTTTGAATCTAAATTATGTCTCCTATAGATAACATAGAACTGGATCTTCTTTTTTCATCCAGTTTGAAATTTTCCTGCCTTTTGTTTGGGTTTTGGAATCTATTCATGCTTAACACTAATATTGACATAGCTGGATTTATGCCTGCATTTTATTTTTTAAGGTCTCATGTCTTAATTTTCCTTTATGCCTATTTTACTACTTTTTCATTAAGTGAACATTAATTAATTTCTTTAATGATTAAAAACATTATAGGTTTTTCCTTAGTGATTGCTCAAGGGCTTACCTTATGCACCTTAATTTATAAGAATCAGCTTCAGATTTATGCTACTTCTAGTGAGATATAGGAACATTACTCCTACATAGCTCTATTCTTGTCCTCTCTTTTTGTGATATTATTGTTATATATATTTATAAATGTTACAGATGTAACAATGCATTGTTAAAATTATTACTTTATATAATTTTATCACCATAAAGAAGGGAAGAAATATAAACAAGTAAATACTTGTAGCTTTGTTACTATTAACTTTTTAAAATAACATTTCTTGTTCTTTACATCTATACTTGTGGATTCAAGTTATTATCTGGAATCATTTCCCTAACTCAATACAGCTTTGCTGTCAATTACCTCTTTCTCTGTTATTGGCATATATATTACATTTCTATATATTATAGGCTCAGTGCATTATATACATATGGTTCAATACAATTGTTTTTACAATTACTTGAGAGGAAAGGGAAATAAATATACATTTATGCTCTCTTTTATAATAATTTGCTTAATTACCTTTACTGATGTTCTTACACACACACATACTCTCTCTCTCTCTCTCTTTCTCTCTGTGTATGTGTATTTGAATTACTGTTTGGGGTCACTTGCTTTTAACATGAAGAATTTTAGTATTTCTTGTAAGATAGATCAGATAGAAAAAAATCCTGTCAGGTTTTGTTATTGGGAAATGTCTTTCTTAAACCTTCATATTTGAAGGTTAGCCATACTGGATATAGAAATCATGGTTGGCTTTTTTTTTTTTTTTATTGCACTTGAAATATTTTATCCCACTGCCTTTTAGTCTTCATTGTTTTTGATAGAAAGTTAGCTGCTAATCTTAATGGAGTTCCCTAGTGAATAAGTCATTTTTTTCTCACTGTAATTGTTTTTTTGCATTCAGCATTTTTACTATGACATGTCTTTTTATGAATGTGGTTTTATCATTTTTAGAGTTTATTTTTCCCAAATGAGGAAGGTGTGTGTAATTTGCGATGTGTGTAATTTACAGTTATTATTTTATTGAAACAAATACATATATACATATCCCTTCTCTGTCTTCTCTCCTCCTCATATTCCCAATATGTATTCTTGCACTGATTGATGTTTCACATTTCTCTGAGACTCTGCTTATTATTCTTCATTATTGTCCTCTCTGTTCTTTGGATTTAATAGTTTATTGCTTTATTTTCAAGTTTGCTAATTCTTTCTTATGTCAATTGAAATCTACTGTAGTCTCACTAGTAAATATTTATTTCAACTTCTATACTTTTTAACTCTAGAATTTCCATTTGGTTCTTTATTATAATTTTTTTTCTTTATTGATATATTGTATTTGACACAACATTGTTTTCATTCCTTCTGTTACTTCTGTAACCATATTTTTTATTTCTTTGAACATATTTCTGATGGCTACTTTGAAGTATTTTCCTTTTAAATCTGACATCTGTACACTCTTACAGGCAGTTTCTATTGCCTACTTTTATTTCCCAGTGTATGGGTCATACTTTCTTAAAATGGACATTTTAGATAATATATTGTATTAATTTTAGGTACTAGGCTCCCCTTCCTGGACTTGTCATTGTTATTTGCCCTTTTGTTATTGTAGTTGTTCAGTTACTATCTGCATAATTTTAATTTTAGTGAAGCCTATTTCACTCCAAAGAAAAAGCCTTTGATGGTCCCCCTCAGGAGGCAACAACCTTGGGTATGTCCACTGTTGCTCTGGAATTACAGTGTTTTTGGCAGAACTGTCTCTTTTACTGTCACTTTCCCTGACTGCACCTACTTGTTAAGCTCCATTAATTATCTGTCAAATGCCCTATCATGTTCAACAATGCTTTTGAGGCATAAATTGTTCTGTAGACTAATCTAATCAAATCTACAGTCCTTTGAAGAAATAGCTTTCAAGGTCAGTCTTTGATACTTTTCAAACAACGGTTAAACTTCTGGGTGTCTCCTTCCTTGGTTCTCTCTGATAAATAATCAGGCTACAGTTTAGCCTATATCTTCAATGACTCTACCAATTTCCTCTCACTATGGTTTATCTTTTATCTATATTTATGTTTATATATTATTACCTCCATTTTTTTTTTTTTTTTTTTTGAGATGGAGTCTCACCCTATCACCCAGGCTGGAGTGCAATGGCGCGGTCTCGGCTCCCTGCACCCTCTGCCTCCCAGGTTCAAGCAATTCTCCTGCCTTAGCCTCCTGAGTAGCTGGGATTACAGGTGCGCACCACCACACCTGGCTAATTTTTTGTATCTTTAGTAGAGACGGGGTTTCACCATGTTGGCCAGGCTGTTCTCAAACTTCTGACAATGTGATCCACCCGCCTCGGCCTCTCACAGTGCTGGGACTACAGGCAAGCCACCATGCCCAACCACCACCACTGTTTTTGATAGTTCCCTTAGGCTTGAACTTCTCTGTATTATGTTGCAAATTAAATTAGTTTCTTACAAAAAAAATTAATTTAAAATAATAGGAGCTATTTGTGTTATGGCCTGCTTCTCACGCCAGGCAAAATGGTTGAGCCTCAGCGTTGGAGTTGGGGGTGAGGACAATGGCATATTTCTCTCTGAATGATATGCCTTTGTTAGGGGATGAACACTAGATGGGGGGATGACAATAGTCTCAGATCCTCTTAGCCTGCCTCTCCTGGCATTCACCCACCACCCTATGAACCATGGTAAGGATGATTAGGGTCCCAGTATTCTAAACAATGTTGTTCCCAAGGTATAACTTCCATTTTATGAATTGGGGCTGGGCAGAAGAAGGGAAGCCCCCAGATTTGGCCACACCCATAACAACCTCAAAAATAGATAAGTGGTGGCAGGATGAAAAATGCTGACATTCTGTTCCTTCTTAGAGGTTATCCTCCCAACTAGAAGTTGGTGAGAGTAGGAGCTCTGTGTTTCTGACTGCACTAGTCTGAAATAAAGTCTCTACCTCATTGAGTGACGGGTAGGAGATTGAATAATGTTAGTTAAAATACCACAGACTCTCAACTTTCTTACAGAATTTCAGCAGATATTCTTGAATAGATATTTTTTTATTTGCTGTATACCCTTGGGACCATTTCTGGAGACTTTAAATGGTTGTTTTATTAAATTTTCACTAGATTCTCTGTGGAGATTGCCTACAGAACTTCTCATACTGCCATGCTGGAAGTTAATCTCTTCTCCATTCTTTCATAATATCAATTTTTCCATTTTACTGAATCACTTTTTATCAGTATACACAGTAACTGTTTTCTTTTCTCACTTAAAAAAATATAGTAAAACTCTTAAGCCCACTTTTCAGCTATTACCAGTTTTCTTTTTTCACATAACATTTCCATAAAACAAACATATACATGCTTGCCTCTAATTCTTCTCTCATTTTTCTTTTGAACCTATTGCTATAGTATGACAGGTCCCTGACCAGGTTACTTGAGGGTTTATGTCTCTTAGGTTGAGCCAAAGGCATAGTGCCCAGCCAAGGACCAGGTGTCCCTGAGAACCCAAACATACCAGAGAGTATCTGAGAACTTACTTAGGAAAACAGTCCTATCACACATACACAGCAGGCAAAGAGCCAAAATATTAGCTTAAAAGCAGTTTAGAGACAGGAGGCAGGGAGGATCTCTAAATCTGTTCTGCTGCCACCCAGGAGTGCCTTGTATATAAGTCCTAATAAACTCATCTACTCACCAAACTGGACTTGTCCCAGTCACTCTTTGGTCTCTCAGCTCCCTTCCAGTTTGGGGAAAGGATTCTTAATATGATTCCAGGTTGTTCTCATTACAGTTGTTATGAGGATTTTGTTTCCCCTCCTATTCCCCACTTCATTATTTTAAACAAAACCCTCGGTGATGGCCATGTTGTTATATTTAATGATTAATCATTGGTGTAATCTTAATTGACTTTTGTGGAGCACTTTCTTGTTTTCACTACTCCATACCACATTCCCCATCTTAGCTTTGACTGCTGATTCTTTTCTATCTCCCTAACCTCTAAATATTGACTGGTTCAGAGCTCTGTTCTTGGACTTTTTCCCTTTTTTCTTTACACTCATTCTTTGGTTATCAATTTAGTCTCATAGCTTTAAATATTAACTAAGTCTAATGACTCTGAAATTTATATCTTCAGTCTAAACCTGTCTTCTGAATACCAGGCTAATATATACAACTGCCTTCTTTAAATCTCTACTTGGATGTTGTAGTAAGCTTTCTTATTATTTTCATTACTATTACTGCCACCATTATTGTCATCATCATCATCATCATCATCATCATCATCATCATCAGCTTTCTCCCTAAGAAAAAATTACACCACTTCATCACTTTGATGATAGTTCTAACCTTATGACTTCTTTTGGTCAATTAAATGTGACATGCACAGTTTAAGTAGGTTTTAAGATGCAGTGTGCGAACTCTCATATCTTTTTTACATCTACCACGATGATTAGGAACATTCTGGTTAGAGACTGACCATAAGCTTTGGTCCCAAAGAGAAGAAAACAGAAGCAGAGTTGTATCCAACTCTATAGTGTATATGTAACTCAAGAAGTACATAAACTACATTGTTGTAAGTGATTGTTGTGATGAAAATTTGGGAGTAAATTCTCACTTGGTGTACAGTTATCACCAGCTTAACATGTCCCAAAGAGAATGCCTCAATGTCAAATCTAACTCTTAGTTATTCCCAATGAAGTAAAAATGTTTTATCCCTACAGTTTCTCATGATCCTTGACTCATTCCTTTCTGAAACATTATAGGAGATTTCACTGTCTCATCATTCAAAATATAACAATAACCAATCATTTTAATCACTGTATCTTTCATTATAGCCCAAGTCACCATTCTCTTTTGTTCCAATTAGCTCAACAGCCTCCTTCCTGAGCAGTCTCTCAGCTTCCATTCTCACCTGGTTTGTCTTTCCTCAACTCAGTAGCAACCATCATCTTAAGATGTAAGAGAGATCATGTCATTTGTGTGTTCAATACTCTCTGAAGGTTTTCTTCCTCACCAGGAAAAAAACAAACAAAACAAACCCAAGGTCCAAACAATAATCAGTAAGTCCCATCCACTGCCCCTCACTTTCTGACCTCCTCTCCTAATACTTTGTTACTCACTGCTTGTCAGTTAAACTGGCCTCCTCACAGTTCGTTGAACATAACAGGCATTCTTCTGCACCAGGGCCTTTGCATTTAATTCTTTCTCCTACCTAGAATGCTCCTTCCTTCAATATATATGGCTTATTCTCTCACTACTTTCTTGATGTAAACCTTTCTCACCTTCCTATGCAAATTCTAAAATTGCATCTTCCCCCATTTGTTTTTCTATTCCCAGTCCCTGTTTTGCATTCTGCCACAGTACTATCTGCTCTCTAACATAATACAAATTTACTTTAGCTTAGTTATTGTTTGTTTCCCTCACTAGAATACATGCTACATGAGGGCAAATAATTTTGTCTGTTTTTTCCTAGGTTTAGTATCAAAAAGAATGCTTCACATGTTGTAGATACCACACAAATATTGGTTAACAATTAAATATGAAAATTGTATCATGTGATTCTAGAAAATGGACCTACTTCTCATAACTGGGATTAAGAATGTTCCTAGAGTCCATTTTATGAGTGGATTTGGTCTATTTAAGTGGGTCATGCCATATCAGACATCGACTGAGAATTTTCCTTTCTTTCTTTTCTTTTCCCTCCTCTTGTAACCAAACCCTCTTTATTTTTCTTCTTTCTGCTATACATACTTTTTATTTAACACCTGTTTTTAGAATGTTATTTACAAAAAATGTTTCTGCTTCCTGTTGAATTACATATTCAAAACTTTGGGAAGGCTTCTTTTCATTACTTCCTGAATCTTTTAAGAAAAATTCCATCTTTCCAGGAGCTCTAGAAAATACAGCTTTTAATATTATCATCTTCCTTCATAATTTATTTCTTTATCCATCTGTATTTACAGAAATAATGACAAACTATTTAGGCTTACGTATCTTTAAAGATTCTTACCTAGAACTTCGATGATCATGAATCCTATTTTTTCTGATGTATGCTATGATTTTCAAAAGACATCAGAAATTGGCAGGTTAGGCGGACTATATAAATTGTCAAAATCTTGGTCATATTTTAGGTTTATTTTCTAAAAATAATATTGATTTCAATTAGCTAGATCGGTAAAAAGTTACTAGCTCTCATTATAGGATTTAATGTAGTTTATTTTAATCAGATACTTTCCTCCTAAAAGCTGACACAGTAGGGCAAGGAAGTAGAGTAAGACTTTGATTGGTGGAAAGACAGATGAGTAAATATTGAATATACTGCTTAGCTTGAGGAGAATGGCTGGGTAGAACCCTTGTAATCAGGGCCTTGAATTGGACTGATCAATGGGTTGCACAGGTGTCTGGGCTCTTGGAGCACACAGGATGTCAACTGTGAGAAGAAAGCTGGTATGAAAGAGAAGAACCATAAAGAAACTCTGTTAACTACAGAGTTGTAGAAATAGTCATCACTGCTCTGTGTGTTCTCTTAGAAACGGGCTTTTCCACAAAACCCAAACGGGTCATTGGATAGTTAGGGTTAAATTAATTATAATCTTTTGTGTGTCATGCAGTTTACACATTCATGCAGGGATTGGGTGATTTTGCCCATGGCATCTTCACAAATGGTGAAATAATAGGCAGTAAAATAATAAACTTTAAGCTCCTTCTTTGTCACATTTGTTGCATTGTTTATCACATCTGTTGTTTTTCCCCCCTGAACAGTGAGATAATCAATTATTCGTGACAGAATGATAGCAGCTTCATAATAATCTCACTGGTGGATGAAACCGCTGTGTCCATTTAGGCACCCATGGAATCAGTATCATCAGAGGAATAAGTCACTATTAAGCACCCACCTGCTCTGAGCATTTCTCTTCATCTTTATACATATATGTATTTTTTTTTTTTGAAATGGAGTCTCGCTCTGTTGCCCAGGCTAGAGTGCGGTGGCACGATCTCGGCTCACTGCAAGCTCCGCCTCCCGGGTTCACGTCATTCTCCTGCCTCAGCCTCCCGAGTAGCTGGGACTACCGACGCCCACCACCAGGCCCGGCTAATTTTTTTATTTTTCTTAGAGACGGGGTTGCACCGTGTTGGCCAGGATGGTCTCGATCTCCTGACCTTGTGATCCGCCTACCTCGGCCTCCCAAAGTGCTGGGATTACAGGCGTGAGCCACTGCGCCCGGCCACATTTCTCTTCATCTTATTTGTTCAGGCTTTAAAAAGTTACTGCAGAAAATTCTGCAATAGTCACTTATGCAGATTACAGCAGTAGACACTATGCAATGCCTAACAAATGACCCCATTACTATCTTTCAGCCGATAAATATAAAGTAATGAATACTGAGAGAAACTGAAAATTCTTTTTATTTTTAAAAGAGGGTGTAAATGGGCCAGGTGCAGTGGCTCATGCCTGTAATCCCAGCACTTTGGGAGGCTGAGGCGGGTTGATCACCTGAGGTTGAGAGTTGGAGACCAGTCTGACCAACATGGAGAAACCCCTCTTTACTAAAAATACAAACTTAGCCAGCATGGTGGCTCATGCCTATAATCTCAGCTACTTGGGGGGCTGAGGCAGGAGAATCCCTTGAACCTGGCAGGCAGAGGTTGTGGTGAGCCAAGATTGTATCATTGCACTCCAACCTGGGCAACAAGAGTGAAACTCCATCTAAAAAAAAAAAAAAAAAAAAAAAAGGTGTAAATGTCATTTAATTGCCTATTCTTGATTGGTAGGTCAGGGATAAGGCAGGGCTAAGGGAGAGGTTGGAATTCCATCCCTGAAGAACCAATGGCTAGCTGATGTTCACAGTTGATAGATGTCTAATGAGCTAGTGGAAATAAAGCTGGTTTAAGGGACGCCAATGAGGTCTGGTGGAGTTCAGGGTAATTCTTCAGAGATCAGGAGAATCACCCTCACTGCTAAATTGAATTGAGGTCAGAAACAACATTGGTGATGAGCGATGAGGAGCAGTACTGTATTCTAAGGGAAATAAGCTTGAGGCATTTTTAAATTTCTGGCTTGTGTTTGTGCTTGCATTATTTGGCATCAATTTTCCCAGCTCCAAAATTGACTATAGTAATTATCTAAACTAGTTTTCCCTGATATTTTAAAAAATGATCTTGTATTTAAATTTACAGTAGTCTTTACAAATCTTTGAAATCAACATCAAAGTTTGGAAGCTAAATTTCTCTTTTTCTTTTTCTAATACACTATGGCCTTATTTCTGAGATTTCTGGTACTAGAATTCTTCAGTGTATTAGGGAAGTGCCAGCTTCAGGTAAAATGTGAAACTGATAAAACTGTTTTGGTTTCTGAGTCCTCCGTTTTTACGCTATTTCTGTATCTGTTCATTAAATGTGTCTTGGGAACCAAGAAGCCCCAGATTCTATTTCTATAAACACTTCTTCTCAGATACTTTTAACTAAGGTATAATGATGTATTTATATAATTTCAAAATTATAAGGTATCAGAAGATCATTTTATGATGGTCACAGATAACTACATAAAGTGTTACTTTTTCCTCTAGGGGCTTTTGTATTTAAATACTTAAATAATAAAATTGTCACAATACAATTTTAACTTCATGAAACTTGGGAAGGGTGTGTTTTTACATGTCACCTCCTGAAGCCTTTTAAATAATACTACATAGGAAATCACCTGCTTACAAGCAGAATTGATGAAGGTTTTCAATTATACTAACAGCCTCACATTTTTTTCTTTTTTAATAGAATAACCACATCCTCTGTTTCTGGATTTTGTATTTCATTATGGAAGTCGTTTCTCCAGGGATTCTTTTTCTGAACCTCAGAAGATGTTTTCATACTATTTCTTATTCTGCAACGTCTAAAACTCAGTAATACCTTAAGGAGTGTTTGTTTCCAGGAGCGCAAATAAACAGATGTTATATGAGATATCAGTTTCAGTTCATTCACAAGGAATTATTGAGTGATATGTCGGAATAGAGTGTCAAGGCAGAGATAATAGAAAAAGAGGTAGTTAGAGATAGAGGACAAATCATGGTTTTTTTTTTTTTTTTTTTTTTTTTTTTTTTTGCACCTTGTCATGGGATGATTATGGTCTGTAAGGATAAAAATGTGAACAACATTAAATTTAGTTTCTTATACGAGAAGAACTTTGAAGGTTTATTTACTCATTTCACCCTTATTAAAATATTTTAAACACTAAAGTGGAACTAAAGTTTTGAAAAACATGGACTGAGCTCTATAGTTGAGTCATATCATCTACTGCATTTAATGTGAGGCAAACAATATCATCATCATCATCATCATCATCATCATCATCATCATCATCATATTCCTTGATTAAATAGCATGGAGAGATGTTCAAAATTGATGGTTTAGTAAGATCATTTAAATAATTTCAAATACTCTTTTAATTCTTTCTGGTAACATTGGATAATATTGAATTTAAAAGTTAGAAATAAGACCTCATATTTGATAGCACAACAGGGCAACTATAACCAATAATAATTTAATCATACATTTAAAAACAACTAGATGAATATAATTATATTGTGTGCAACACAAAGGGTAAGTACTTGAAGGAATGAATTCCCCACTTACCATGATATGATTATTACATATTGCATGCCTGTTTCAAAGTAGCTCATGTACCTCATAAATATATACACCTACTATGTACCAACAAAAATTAAAAATTAAAAAAGAAAGTTTGTCATCACAGATGATTGAAAAATGATGCAAATGTATCCCTGAAGGTGTATTAATATGTGGGTCTATTAACTTTGGATAAATGGGAGGGGGAACTTTATAACTCATATGAAACTCTCCTGGGTTGTTTGGAGTCCGGGAACAAAAAACAAAATTAGATTAAATACAGATCATAAATGTTTCAAAATTAAATGAGAAAGAGAATTAATTGCACTAGTCACACATTTCAATCTGAAGTTTCCTTATGCAAAAATAATTTTCTATTATATTTAGTTATTAGATTAGTTTTGAAATCTAATTGAAGAGGGGGATAAACTCTCATTTGCAGATTAATTTTTCAAACAATACAGCCAAGATATCAGTGCTCATTCAAATGTATCTGACTTGCAAATAGAAATGTACAAAGTGATAATTATAATGTCCTTTCAGAATTCTTCACAAATTTCAGTGAAATCTATAAAATTATCAATTAAAATATAGAATTAATTTTATCTTTTAGATCTACAATACAATTATCAAGCCATTCTAGTTAAGTAAATTAAAGTGCTCTACTAAAGGAGAGTAGAATTGCAGGAAGAATAAGTTCTAGTAAGTATAAAGAGAAATATAATGAAATTAAGGATTAGGCTACTAAGGAAGATTATATCTGGAGAAAGTATTTTGAGAAAAAAATATTTACAAACATAATTCTGGAGATACATGAAAGTTTACTGAGATTTCCTCAACCCTAAGAACTCTATTATCACTAATATTTTAAAAAGAGATTATTCTGAAAAATGTATCTTAGAAAACATTACGATCATACATAGGAATTAAAATTTAATATGCAATATGTCCATTTCTTCACAATTGATTTTCATAATCCTAATGGGTTTAATAAGCAGGAACATATTTCCATATTTTTACAAATAAACAAACTTTCCATTTTAACCATGTCAATGGCAGAACCAAGGTAGCCCCTGTATGACAGATTCGCCACTCGTGGAAGATACATGCCAGGGTGATTTCTAATATTCCACATTGGCGCAACCACATATTGATGTGTGTAATTCCAGCTTTGATGAAAGCAACAGTGACAATTCCATATGGGCTGCATCCAGATTTCCTGGAGCTTAACTAAACTGTTAACTCTTCTGCAGAATGGATCAGACTCTATTTCTAACAAGCCTGGCATTTCTCCTATTAGGAGGCTGATGCTGAAAGCAAAACAATATTTAAGAATCCTTTGTCAAGTTTGTGTGAAAACAATAAAGTGAAGGCATTGGTATAGTTCCTTCTATGTCATCATTTTGGGCCAGAAAGCAACTACTCTTTTCCCTTGACTCTCCCTTCACACCTGCTGATGGGGCAGTGAGAGCTAACAGTGTGAAAAAGCTGCAAACTGCAGAGGGAGGTTGCTCCCACACACCTCATTAGGCCTTTAACACATTTGACTTTGTCTTTCCCTAGCACAGTGCATATTACAATTAGAAGCAGTTGAGTACTTCCTATTTTTCTCTGAAAGGTGTAATTGGGTAACCAAGGAACTGTCACTTTCTGGACATTGCCAGCTTTGCCATCTGCCTTTGGAGCATCAATTTACTGGCTATTTCTCTATTTCTTTAAGAGGTTTTGACTCATGGAATATTCCATTTTAAAAGAGCTCACCAGTTCTTTTGTTTAATATCTTATTTTACAGATGAGGAAATTGAGGCCAGGAAGATTAAATGTCTTACACTTGGACACACAGTTACTGGATTTATTTCAAGTTGCCTGGTTTAAAGATTAACTATCTTTACACAAAACCAATCTTTAATATATCCATGATCCTTTTATTTTCTCCAAACCTGGCAACCTCATGAGTTTAACAGGTTAATTTGGCTCATTTTAGATTTGGATATGACATAGCCCATTTAGGTATAAAATACAAGACAAATGGGGAGAACCAGGCTATTATGGAAAAGCTCCAGGCTATAGCTTCAAGAAATTGTTTGCTCCTCATTGTTCACCATAGTTATAAAATATTGTTCTGTAACTATCATGGGTGAGAGGAAATGGGGCAAAAGAATTGGAGAGTACAGGCAAATTTTAGGCTGGACTGTCATCATCTTGAATGTTTCTCTTCTATAAGCCTGTGTTAGAGCAACAGAAATAAATTTGCACTGAGACAAAGGAGTCTGAAGTCTTCTTGCTACATGGCTAACGGGCAGTATGTATCTATGAACAAGACATTTAGCTTACTGATTATTGGTTGTTGTTATGCAGTTTCTCAGCAAATTTTAGGGTTTGTGTATAGCTTAGGCTGTAAGCAACAGGAAATAGCCAAGTACTGTGAACGTCATGTGATTTTTTAAATTGATTTTTCACCTAAACTGTAATTCATTATATATAAAAAATAATAAGAGTTAAGCTTTAGTAATGTGAAGTTGTAGGATTTTCTTGGAAGGTCTAGATCACTACATTTTGAATCATGCCACTGCCATCATTCTTTCATCCTCTTCCTGTATACTCATCAGGCTCATAATTCTGTCTCACTTTTCTACCTAAGCCTGACATCTTGCAAGTCTTTATCTTCCTTCTTCATGACAATTAATAGGGAGGTTTAGAGGCTCCTTATTACAAAACTCTAGATATAATGAAATATTGACCTCCGTCAGATGGGCAAAATTAGAATCAAGAGTAAGGATAAAGGCCCAAAAAGTATGCGTTTAATTATCTCTCTTTCCATTGTCAATTTGTAGACATTGTAGAAAGAATCTGGGTAAGAGAGCTGGACATCTGGGAATGTTTGTCAGCCAGTAAGAGAGTCATGTGACCTCAAACTTCCTATTCTTACCTGTCTCCTTCCTGTGGCATGCATCTCTAATATACCCAGAATCTCAGAAATGTAAAATTTCTGCACTTAAGGGAGCCCTGCTTAGAAAATAAAGTTATTTTGAGGTCATTTTTCTGCTTTGAGAGGTTTCAATGGTAACTGGGAAATATTACTGTTACTTTAACATATTTTTTTCAATAACTTTGAAGCTCTTTGTAGCTCTCTTCCTGCACTCTAATACACTCTATAGTCTACTGTCATATCAAACTTCTTAAAGTGAAACTTCATTTTATCACTTCATTTCCTTGATATCATCAATGACTCTGTTGCCAATTACATTAAATCTGGAGTTCAAGGTTCTTTATAACCTTTCGTCTCTCAGTATTATACTGTTATTTAAGTATCAGTCAGACCAGGCCACTCAAATTGTGCTGAATAAATGGCCTATTTCCTCATCTTTGCCTTTGCTAATGTCCATGTTCATGTCCATTTGCTTACCACACTCTTCCACACTTGTTCACACTTGCTTATTGTGCCTGCTCACAGAGCTGATCTCAATTTAGAACCAAGCCTGACATGGTACCTTTCTCAAACCACTTCAGCCCCATCTTAACTCCCATTGCATCTCTGTTTCCCAGGGATGCAAGTCTCTACTGGTTCAATACTAAACATATTATAGACATGAAACAGCTATTGAGTTGAAGCATTAATAATTATAATCTAATAGCGAGTATTTATTTAGGACACCTATTTGTCAGGCACTGTGTGATATATCTCATTTAGTCCTTATGACAATTGTGTCTTGTAAATATAAAATAACACATTCAAGGAAATGAACTCTGAAGCTTAGAGAAATTAAACACATTGCCGGGATTACACAGCTAGTGACAGAGTTGAATGCTTATCGTCTGTCTGCTTCCAAAGTCTGTGCTCTCCACGTTCTGCTCCCTTGCCTCTAAGTAAATGACACTCAGGAGAATTTTAAAATTATATTTCAAATATGTAAATTTCAAGTTTTTCTGACACAATGCACAACTGCAGGGAAAATGTGTTTTTACTGATGTTAAAGGAAACCCATGCCTACATTTGTGATAAATTGTAGCACTGTTAGCTTTTTGCTGTAGTCTATATTTGGGGTCTGAAGGACTTGTCAGTGTCTCTTTAATAATATCACTGTTCTTTTTCTTCAGACTGAATCTCATTGTCTCTAATCAGTGGTTTTATTTGTATGTGTAGCTTCCAGTCTTCAATTTTCCTAAATGTCATGTAGATATAAATGTACGACTCAATTGCTCAGCCTGAGTTTTTGTGTCTTGACAGACAGTTAGGCGGGGGAGGCAGAGAATGCTTGGTGTTGGGTTTCGCCCTAATTTTGTGGGTATTTTGTGCAAATAAGAACTGAAGCATATTTTTGTTCTTTTTTTTCCCCCCCCCCCCCCCCCACATATAAATATCTTCAGGGAAACTGGAAATGAAAAGAAAAACACTGAGCCCCACAGTTTCAAGTCAGAGACAAATTATCTCAAGGTAAAAAGCTTGGCCAGGTTTCTTATAATGAGTGAATTACAGCCTTTTTTTTGTAAGGTTAATATCAATGTTGACTAAAAGAACATTGTGCTTTCAATACAAAAAGGCTCAAATTAGAAAAGTACATTGGCATTTTCTAAAAACCCACCACGAGGTATGGCCTTGTGCCCAGATGATGTAGGTGTCATTGCACCTAGGCAGCACAATTAAAGATTAACTGAGAGACCGTTTCCAGGCAAACGTGTTCCTCTTTGCGCTGTTACACAGTATTAAAAGTCAAATTGTAGAGACTAAAGGCTTTGATTTAAAGAATTATCCTCCCCCATCATTTATTCACTACTGTAGGACAAAACCTGGGAAAGGAGTAACACATAAAACATTTTGGAGTGAGCTTCTTTTGACAACTAATTGAGTGTTTCAGATAGGAAAGAGGCATGTCTCTCTAAGACATGGGTATTTTTGTTCAAATATGGGGGGTGAGGAGAAGGCAAACCTGTCTTGGGCACTCTTCCGGGAGTCATAGTAAGATTGGAGCCAGGGAAGTGCTGAGAAGAGAAAACCATACATCACTTAGTGCCCACTTCCAGAAAATTGGCATTTTTAGATTGTTACCACCTATACCCCAGAATAAAGGCTGGGTTGACTAACTGGTTCCCCAGGGTCACTGTGCTAATCTAGACTTTTCAAATTCCTACCTCTTTGAGCAGGGAAATGCAGCCACAATGGTTTGAAAAGGCCTAGAGTTTTTGGTATTTGATGCAGTAACTCCTCTTCTTTCCAGAGACTCTGGTTAGTTAAGAACCTAACTAATTGGTTGGAGGCCATAGAGATACTCAGGACAGTGGAGTTCTTACATTGAGTGTCCTCACTTACTTCTCTCTTCCATAATTATTGCTTAGATGATAATTAAAAGTAAAATATAGTTTCAGGGCATAATGTCAAAATTGTCCTATTTTTTTTTTAGTTGATAAAGATTTGTACACAGTGTATGCTTCCTATATTTGGACTACATTTTCCTTATTTGTAAGATAATTTGTTGAGCAGATAAACTCTGCAGTTCTTTTTATAGCAACATCAATAATTTCTATTTTAAATTTATGGGTTCCTAAGTCTGATTACTTTAGTCCCAGGTAATCTTGAAAAAAACAGAATGTATGGATACTCAAGGGAGCTAAGATTTCATAAAATTTATTTTAATGTACTCTTTTGGCTTGCTTTTTTCATTTTTGGAAAAAAAATGTTAAAGCATCTATAAAAAGAAAAGTTATACTATGCATACCAGTTTCTAATTCTTGGATTTAATAGAAGGGATGCTGTGACTTTAGTAGCAACATATAACTGAGATTCAGAAAATCACAGCATGAAAAAAAGCAATACAAATTATTATTCATAGCACCTGAGGAGCATTATTCAACAGCTTCAGAGTGTCTTTAGAAGACATTAAAGTCAACTTCTACGTTCATAGTCTACATTTTAAACTTTGAAGAAACTATAGACATCATGAGCCCATAAATTATTTTCAAATAAAGAAACTGAGCTCCAGGCATAGGAAGTGCTTTGCTCAAAGTCATGCCACAGGATTTAGCTATCTCAACTTCCAGTTTTGGAGTGAGGCTATAAATTCAGTAGTTGCTTAAAGATTCCTTTTGGTATATGATAAAATAATAACCAATTGGGAATAGAATAGAATAGAATTATCATGGTCTACAGAAAAGAAATGGAGGACAGTAAGAATGTGTGAGCTATGTGAATTTTGGAAGCCAGAAGCAGAGACATTGGGAATCTCATTTCCCCCAAGAGATGGGACTATCTGCAACAGCTGTGCTAAAGCCCTTGGCTGGGATGGACTCCTTAAGTGAGATATTCCATTAGATTAAAACTAAGAAGGGGGTAAAGAGTCTCATGGGCTATGACTTATAAATAAGGAAGTCTTGGATGTTTCCTCAACCCTGAAATATACTAAGTGACCACAGGAAAACCACTTTTCCCTTCTGGTCCTCAGTTTCTTCATTCGCAAATTAAAGACGATGCTGCCTCCTCTGTCTACTACACAGGGTTGATACCAAGACCAAATGTAAAAGTGGATGTGACAGTGTATTAAATGTGTTTTAAAACATAGACAAATCAGAGCAATTATTCTTTTAATATCTTTACTCCTCATCAAGTCCTAATTCTTATTTGAACAAGATTGTCCCTTTTGGGTCCGGTAATTGTAAAGCACATGCAAGTGACCTGCTTTTTTTTCTTTTACCTGCACTGTTACTTCCTGATTGACATTAGACATCTCAGGAATATCCAATGGGTTCTCAGTTATTGGGTTTCTTGGTTCTATTGTTAGCTTTGTAAGAGGAAGTGTGTGCTCTGGGGAGAGACATCAATTTTTAGACCCTTTAGGTATTGCCTCAAGCTTCAGAGAAATAACTTGTCTAAGGCTTATATTTCTTCTGAGTATGGCCAACACCTAGTGACTGATCAATGTAGGAGTATAAAAAGGCTCAGCCAACAGGGGGCAACTCTGAAGTGGCAGTAGTTTCACATCACCCCAAGGGGCTGGTCAAGCCTGTCAGTAGTCTTGCAGTGCAGCTTGATTTTTTTCCCCCCGTCCAACTTTCTTCCCCTTTTTTCTGCAGGCATTGGTACCAAGATAATTATCTAATAAACATCTGACATGCAAAACACTGTCAGTATCTGGTTCCCAGAGAACTCAAGCTAAAACATGCGTGTTTTAGCACATTTTCTTATTATTCCCCCTTGAAGGGGAGAATCAGACTGGGACATGCAGACGTGAGTAGATCTATCCATCCAATAGAAAGAATGATAGCCAGGCCCAGCATCCCCATTCTACCTCTAATATCTATCTACACACTATTGACTTTCCTTGTAACCTCAATCTCAGTTTTCCAACTTTGGATAAGATTAAATTCCGCGATAAACAGTAAATACATGACACCTAGCAGAGCTCAAAAGATCATGTTTGGTCTGTGACTTTATTGTTCATTGTAAAGCACTGGGATGTAATTAACTTTTAAAACTCATGCCAAAGAATGCCATTTACAATTACCAAATGAGCCAGAAAACCAGAAACAAACAAACAAACAAACAAACAAAGGCAGTATCTAAATGCCTGCTGACCCTTGTCCAGGCTCATGGGGAAAAATGTTATTTGGATAATGAAAACTATTGAGCCATTTCTCATTTAGTCAACTCATTCTCTTTCTTGAATTTCTGCCTACATGATGATTAAATGGCCTTTTTTGTTTGGCCTCATTGTCTGTACTTGAATTTGACCTAAGAGAGTCTAATCCTGTCGTTCTTTGGTAACTGTTCAGACTTTAAATATCTTCTTCCCTATGCATGAAAGAAGATAAATTAAGATGGGTTTCCATGATTAAAGGCCTGTCACATTATTTGTGTTTCTTTTATTTCTTGAATTTTCTTGCCTGTTAAGAGTGAGATGTTATGCTTGATACCGGTGAGTAGATGGTGGCTGTGATCAAATCAGTCCCTGCCTTTCCTGAGCTTACAGTCAAATGGAGGAGCCAGAAAAATAAATAGGCGATTATAACTTAGTGGAATAGAACCCAATAATGGAAAAGTCAGAGTGCTCTTGGAATTGGAGAAGGAATACAAAACAGCGCTTTGTAGGTCAGAGAAACTTCATTTATCCCAACTTTGTCTGAGTGCTCACTGAAATGTTAACCTTGTTTTTCTCCAAGTATCGGGAAAAGAGCTGCTGTTCACACTCTCTCAGGATGTGAGGAATTATATACTTTGGGCAGGCCAGCTCCCAAGGCACCTGGTGATCTAGAGCAGGCCTGAATCTAACTCGGTTTCTAGTGCCAAGGAAGGGGAACTCTGTCCAGTGCTACAAGGAGGTGACAGTTCTGCATAGAAGGTGCTCAGGTCCTTGTATTTGGCTTCTCGGACACTGAGTTTAACTAATTACCTGATTCCGAAGATAATGAGAGAAATCGCCTGGCTGTTTAATGGAAGGTCTCTGTTTTCTTACCAAGTTCAAGTCATTCCTTAAACTTCCACATTCTGTTTCCTTTGTTGGGAGAAACTATGGTTTTTATTGCACATATTCAAATACTTCTCTGCCTTGTTCTCTAGGGGATTTAAAAGAGAAAAAATGGGCTCCATCCTACAAAAGCATGTAGTTTTGTTTAGGAAAGGATAGGATAGATTAAAAATGAAAACTTTTGCCAAAATCATACATTTTAAGAGATACATTTACAATATAACCAGTAATTTTAATGTTACTTACCCAATAATAGTGACACTTGGCAGTAATTTGGTATAATGAAAAGAAGAAGCACAAGGCCAACCTGTCGTTCAGCCTAAGATTCTCTCCCACCTCTTCCGTTCCTTGTCTCACTGACTTCCATTCATTATCAGTTCATGTGCCACCTACTTCATGGAGCCTTCCGTTTTTCCACTCCCTGACCTCTGCCTAAATCCTCTGGCTCTGTCCTGCAGAGCTCTATAATCATTCATGTAATTTTTTTCTGATAGCTACGTACATATATTTTGATCTTTCTTATTTACCTGTGAATTCTAGGATTGTTCCTTTCCAATATACAGAAAAGATTTATGGAACTCTTGTGTTTCTGGAGTGTTGAAATAATAGCAGCCTATTTATCTGTCTTTAAATAGGTGTATGATTTTGAGGCAGAATGTCTTCTAGAACTACCACAGTTAGTTATGTATTCAGCAGATAAGAGGCGGCAATAAAAGGGCATTAGAGTTAGGCACCAGTATATTCTCATTGTAAACCATCTTCTGGAAAGCTAGAAATGCTATGGAGATAGAAGGGGTTCCTTGTAAATTAAAAAAAAAAGTTACACTCAATTAAAAATATTAGTGCTTAAATATTGACCTAGATTTGAAACCGTGAACACTCTATACTTTCATGGTGGTGGGGGCAGGTGGTTAAAAAGATGGCCTCTAAGATACTTCTGTGCTTCACCGAGCCCTCTACCAGATTTACTTGCTTATATTACCTCTAGGAAAGTATATTATTTTATGTCCACAATCAATCCAATTTCAAATGGATTCCAAAAGTTATAAAAACTAAAAAGCCAAATCATCAATGACTTTAAGGAACTTTGAGTAGGTAGCAAATGGAACTCCATGAATGCTAAGGGACTCTGACATCAGACATTTTTCTAAGAGCAAATCAGAATTTAGAGTCGCATATTCAAAACTGTACTTCTAGCCTAGTATGAAGGTTCCTGAAAGATTATTCTATGGTGAAATACTTTTGGGAGCTTTGCCTACAGTTTCCCCCCCACCCCTTGGAATATCATTGTGCATTTTAGCTATTAAATGTTCTGCCAAGCTCTGCAATAAAATAACCAGTTAAACTTTGTTTAACCTCTCTTTTTCTGAACTAATTTGATCACAGAATCTTTTTTGTGTGTATTACCAATTATAATTTCATGGAACTAGACTTCTAAGGAACACAGCTTAAAAAAGGCTGACCTGGGCTCTTTGTTCTGCTGCTCTTTAGTACAATGTTAGGTCCATATCTAGAAGTCAATATTTTCCCTCACTCTAACCAACTTCTTCCTTAAGACTTTTTAAAAAATGTACAGAACAAGATAGAAACTGGCATGGTGTCCATTTTTAACTTTGGAATGTAGCTTCCAGAACATTTTCCTGAACTTTTTTCATGGAATAATAACTACAGAATAACAACCATTCTATGAATGATAAAAAAAAAAGTACAAAATAACCTTTGCCTTAAAGAAATGCCTACTTGTGCAGGAACTGTGGCTACTGACTGTAATCTCAGTGACTAGGAAGGCTGAGGCAGGATGACTGCTTGAGGCCAGGAGTTCAAGACCAGCCTGAACAACATAGTAAGACCCCATCTCTAAAAATGTTAAAAAGAAATACCTAGCTATGTAAGCATAGAGAAAGAAATAAAAGTGAGTATTAACACCAACTAATATAGACTATGGGTATTATAATTTCAGAGAGACAACAACCAATAATTATGAGAAGGATAAATTATATCTTCTAGGAGACAAAATTGGAGCCAGCAAGTTGAGACACTTAGAGGAACGAGCTGGATAACACCGAAGAAGTTAATCCAGACTAAATTCATAAATGAACCCAGGCTCAAGTAATAAATGATGATTCTAATTAGGTTTAGGTTTACTGCCATGTAGGTTACTACTGAGCCAGCAATTACGTAGTTTGGGAAGGAATACATAGATAATATTATACATCAGTATTTAAGACTCTCTCCTCATACTTCCCATGTGTCTCAGAGACATGGCCTGAACTGACATTCGGTGGTTTTAGCATCCTGCAGGAGTGGGAGTTCTCCCAGATTGGAGAAGCTCAGTGCTTCAGGTTCTCTGCATTTTTTTTTTTTTTTTTTAATTCTGGCAAGGCCATATTAGAGGGCAAGAGTCTCACTCTTACCAAGTAGGAATTCATTAGTAGACCACAGCTATGAGATTTCATGTTCTATTTTTGTCAACATCACTGGGTTAGCAGTAGGTAGGGCCATGGCCTCTCACAGAGCTGATGGAGAATATTTGAAACCAAAAAAATATTTGAAAACTGACAAAATTAGGAAACCAGGAGGAGAGCTTTTATGAGGTCAAGTTCTTACACTTTTAGGTACTAGAATTGAAAACTGTGTACATTTTGTATGTTGGTGTGGTCCTTTATCTAAAACCCAGGAGAACACTACCTCTCTAAGTTTCTGAAGAGAGAAAAGGAAGGTGGCAGCTTAGGCTGCCCAAAAGCCTTAGACACAATGATCACATCCCTGTTTCTATTTCCCAGGTTCTCTTGCCAGCAGAAGCCTGCTAGAGAAAATAAAGTATTCCTATTAAATCTTTATAATTTCAGAAGGGATTTGCTATATTATCAAAGCCTTCATCAGTGGCTTTTTAAATGGTAGATGAGGTTATCCTTCTGCATGTTTTATAAAGTTATCTAGTTTGCATTAAATATGTATCATGTATATTCTGTTATTTTACACCAACAACTTGATGGTGCCAGTAATTTTGCCTTCTTTCTCTGAGGTCCCATGCTCTGTCCCTCCCGCACAGTACACAGCTCCCTCTGGGTTCCAGGGAAAATTGGGCAGCACTACAATCAAAATGATGTGTTTCCCCAAGTCTCATTTTTAAGGAGGCTTTATCAGGTTTAATTAGACAGCTGCCATCTCTCGTGGCTTGCAGTGTATATTTAAGGAGAGAAACATGAGTCGTCCTCTGTGAAATGAAAAACAATGTCATCAACACTGTCTCTCCAATGCTCTGCTGGCTCTTTACCCGTAGCCTAGAAACACATTGGAGCTCTTTCCAGGGCTCTGTGGAGAGTTTCTCAGTAAAGATGTGCAGACTGTGTTAGCTTTGTTAGCAGTGTTTTTTATAGGAAAATGCCTAAAATGGATTGAACATTTCAGGTAGGAAATATGTGGGCACAAAAGGTGCAGACTGTTTTTTTCTGGAGCACAAGAGAGGCTTGACCCCAAAAAGGAAAAGCTAAATGTATTTTCCATTCTATATTCAACTCCGATATTCAGTAGTCATCTAGTATGTTTTGGGTCCTGAAGCTAAGTAGGGAAGTGTGAAGATAGGGGAGCAAATGATAGGAGGGAAAAAATGATAGGAGGGAGAAAAACGGAGTGAAAAAGTCTCTGACTGAGCATACCATGAGGTGCTATGGAAGATGGTGCCTCCTCCTACTTTCTTACTCATACTTAAGTGACATACTATCCTATTTTATTTATTTTCTTTCCATGCCTGTCCTTGATGGTACCTGTTTCCAGAATTCCCTGGATAACAATATTGAGGTGTGGGAAGTACATTTTGGACATGCCGGGCATTATGCTCATGCTAGACAGGTATCTAGAAGAAATGATCCCTTTGGTTTTTAATTAAAACCTTTGGTTTTTAATTTTTGTTGTTGTTTGGCTACAATTCTGTGTCATTACCATTTCTGAAATAAACTTCAGCAAGACAAATACCTGTTGGGTCTTCCAGTTAGTTTCCATTCTTACAGCAATATAGGGGGAAAAACATGAAGAGGCTTCCAGGAATCTCTCATCTTCCCTATAGAATGACTTGGTGATGTCTGAATCCCTCTAGTGTCCCTGTGAAGCTGAACAAATCTCTAGCCAGTATTTTAGAAATTAGCTGCAAATTAGCTTTTCTTCCCTAGATCTTTCATCATTTCATTCAGCATTGGCTTCCCTCCTCACCAATTTCCCTGATATCCTGTGCATCCATGGAGCCTGGAAGTACCAATTAGGAGGTTTGTGACTATATTCCAGGCTTTGATGCTACTCAGGATCCAACCATTGAAGTGGCAAAATGTGTGTAGCAAGGCATGAGAGCCTAGGATGTATTGGCTTAAGTATGAATAATCAGAATGAAGTAGAAAATGAAGAATTGTTAAGAAGCATATGGGTAGCAATTTTGGTTGCTTCCAATGTGCCAGTCACTGTGGTAAATTCTGCACATAAACATCCTTTTTTTTTTTTTTTTGGTGAGACAGAGTCTAGCTTTGTCGCCCCAACTGGAGTGCAGTGGCACAATGTTGGCTCACTGTAACCTCTGCCTCTCAGTTTCAAGTGATTCTCCTACCTCAACCTCCGAGTAGCTGGGATTACAGGTGCCCACCATCATGCCCAACTAATTTTTTGTATTTTCAGTAGAGAAAGGAGTTCTCTATGTTGGCCAGGCTGGTCTCGAACTCCTGACCTCATGATCCACCCACCTTGGCCTAAACATCTTATATAGTCCTCAAAATCATCCTATGAGGACTTATGTTACATATAATGACATGTAACTACAGGTTCAGAACACATTAGAACATTTTATTTTTTATTATTTATGTATTTATTTAGACAGAGTCTTGCTGTGTCACCCAGGGTGGAGTGTAATGGTGTGATCTCAGCTCACTGCAACCTCTGCCTGCTGGGTTCAAGCGGTTCTCCTGCCTCAGCCTCCTGAGTAGCTGGGATTACAGGCATGCACCATCATGCCTGGCTAATTTTTGTATTTTGAGTGGAGATGGGGTTTCACCATCCTGGCCAGGCTGATCTCAAACTCCTGACCTCATGATCTGCCCGCCTTGGCTTCCCAAAGTGCTGGCATTACAGGCATGAGTCACTGCACCCAGCCAGCACATATTATTTCTACTAGCTGTTTGCTTTCCATGATATCAGTTATATTAATTGACCGATTATTTTGTCAAACTATTTTGATCTCATATACTTCAAGTAAGAAATCAGTTAGTTCTTCAAAAAATAGGGATGATGTTTGCATCATTGGATTGTGAGGATAAAATGAGATAATTCATGAAAATGGAACATAGCTTTTGTAATCTATAGGAATTGTTCACTGGTTAATGTATTTTCTTCTTATTCTATCACTGATTAATTATAGAGTGTGATGTTAATATGCAGTTCACAATCGAAGGCTGATGATTGTTGACAATTTCTGATGATCATTTGGCAAATATTTATTGGGAACCTTTAATTATCCTAAATGTTATGTGCAATACTGAACTAAATAAATTCTCTATCTACAAGGTGTTTATAATCTAGCAGTTTAAATAAAACATGAAGAAGCATTAGATATTTTCCAAGATAAAACCTAAGTGGCAAAGAATGTAGAACTGAAGAGCCTTTTATTTCAAAAACAGATCCAATTTTTCCAATGAAACTTTCCCCAACACATTATCCTTTTCTCCAAGTTTCCTCTGTGTACATGTATGCATGTGCCTGAGTGTGCACACACATGTATTTTTAGGTGGAAGTCCAAAGAAAATGAAGTGTATTGAGGTATTTTGGAAAACTCTACGAATAGCTTCCTCGCACTGGGGAAAAGAGGGCCCTATGTTCCTTTGATGATAATAGATTATCTTTTGAGGTGTAGTTTGTGTCCTTACATCTCTGGGTGGTCTGCTAGTGTGTGCCACTGAGAGACATAGTTGCCAAACTCAGCATTCTTTGCTAAAACAAACATCTCCCCTCAATTCTTGTTGGCCTCGCAGATATGGTTGAATCACTGGCTCAATTTTTATATTTGCTTCCAGGTAGCATTGCACTCTGTTTCTCTGGGCAGACTTAATGGCAAGCCCATTATCTCTCAGTTCAACATCAGTGCCACATGGGAAGATGCATTAACCTTGAACACAAACTTGCATCCCCTTTTATGCCTGGCCATGCTGTTTCATCATCTTGAACTATTCTGGGGCTGTTCCATTTTAGGGTATAGCTGCCTGCTGTGGAGGTTTCCTCCTAGAGTTCCAGATGGGGAGCCAGTCAAGAACTCCCTTGGCATTTCTGCTATCTAGCAATGCCCTTTTCTGCCTAGGCTCTGAATCACTTTGGTAGGGAGATTAGGACTCACATTTAATTAACTCCTTTCTTTTTTCTCTCCACAAAATAGCAGACTGCAAGAGTAAATTTTCTTTTTCTCTGTGTGTGACTCTTCTTACTCTAGTGCTCCAGAACTTCTGGACTAGCTTTCATGATGGAAAAAGTGTTCTCTTCGTACTACCAAAAAACATGATGAGTTGAGATTCCAGTCATAGTTCTTTAGGATCCACAACACAACTTGCAGTAAATGGCTCTAGGTAATAAAAATACAGCATTACCAACAATACAATGTAAATTATATAAACAAAAAAATACAAATGATAATGTAATGAGTTCCACGTGTGACATAAGAAGGCAATTTCAGAGGAAGTGAAGACAATTTCTGGCATAAGAAATGCCATGTTTTTTTTAAGAAGATTAATCTGGTTTAAAAAATAATAAGGTATTAATAGGTGAATATGGAGGCATAGATTATTTCATTTGGTGGAAATGGCTTGAGTTGTACTTCATACACATTATGTAGCTGAATGGCTTTAAAAATATTTCCCCTGCTTAAGCTGTGATGATGATATAACACCTTTTGCAAGGACAAAAAATGTAGATAATATGGAAAGATAAAAATTTTAAAAGTGAAATTAAAAACAAAATAAACATTTCCTTGTATCAGCAGTGAAACCAAAATACCAAATTATAATCAAGGCTAGACTCTGAGACTCATAGGATCTGGTTCATAGATCGATATGGTTTGGCTCTGTGACTCCCACCCAAATCCCATGTTGAATTGTAATTCCCAGTGCTGGGGGAGGGACCTGGTGGGAGGTGATTGGATCATGGGGGTGGATTTTCCTCAGTAATTCTTGTGATAGTGAGTTCTCATGAGATTCAATGGTTTAAAAGGGTATGGCATTTCCTCCCTCATATTCTCTCTTGCCACCATGTGAAGCAGATTTTTTCTTTCCGTTCACCTTCTGCCATGGCTAAGTTTCCTGAGGCCTCCCAGGCATGCTTCCAATTAAGGCTGCAGAAATGTGATTAATTAAACCTCTTTTATTTATAAATTAGCCAGTCTCAGGTAGTTATTTATAGCAGTGTGAAAGCAATCTAATAGAGAAAATTGGTACCAGTAGTGGGGCATTGCTATGAAGATACCTGAAAATGTGGAAGCAACTTTGGAACTGAGTAATGAGCAGAAGCTGAAACACTTTGGAGGGCTCACAAGAAGATGAGGGAAGATTTGGAACTTCCTAGAAATGTGTTGAATGGTTGTGACCAAAATGTTGATAGTGATATGGACAATGAAGTCCAGGCTGGGGTGGTCTCAGTTGGAGATGGACTTATTGGGAACTGGAGTAAAGATCACTCTTGGTAATTTGGGAGGGGCCAGGGTTGGAATGATATGTTTTGGCTCTGTGTCCCTCCCACAAATCTCATGTTACATTGTAATTCTCAGTGTTGGGGGAGGGACCTGGTGGGAGGTGATTGGATCGTGGGGGCAGATTTTCCTCTTGGTGTTCTTGTAATAGTGAGTTTTCATGAGATTTGATGGTTTAAAAGAGTGTAGTACTTCCCCCCTCACATTTTCTCTTTCACTCCTGCCACCTTATGAAGAAGGTCCTTGCTTCCCCTTCACCTTCTGCCATAATTGGAAGTTTCCTGAGGCCTCCCAGTCATGCTTCCTTTTAAGCCTGCAGAACTGTGTGTCAATTAAACACTTTGTATTCATAAATTACCCAGTCTCAGGTAGTTTTTCATAGCGGTGTGAACATGGACTAATACCTAGGAGGAGGAAGAGGCAACCAGAATTTATTTGTGGGAAAGGAGACAAAAGTGACCGAGAACAAAACTAAGTTCAGGACCACATGGCAGCAGTTGGTGTAGATTTGGATTTGTATAACCAGGGAATTAAGTAGACTGTCAATGAACTACTGCTGAAAGAACTTTAGGGAGAATGGTTCCTAGGGAAGCTGGAGAGTGTAAACAAGGACTCATGACCAGCCTAGGATAAGCCTCTTGCCAGGAATGTTCATGGATCTGTAAAATGTTCAATAGGAATAGAGGATAGGACTTTGAACATATTAACATATTATGGCCATTTTAATAGCCAGGCTTTTAAATTTTATTATACATGTTATTTCTATGTTTCTTTTTTTTAAAGAAAGGTAATAATACAATAGATGTGAGACAAAAGATGGTAAATAGGGGTACACTTGTGCTATGTTTATTTTTGTTCCCATTTCAGTGCTCAATTACTGTGGCTGCTAGTAAATAAAATTATCAGTTGCTAACATTTAAATCAGTGGTTCAGTAAGTGGAAATATTGCTTATTTGTGAGAGTTTTGTTTAGTCTTTTTTAAGTTCTGGGATACATGTGCTGAACATGCAGGTTTGTTACATAGATATACATGTGCAATGGTGGTTTGCTGTGCCTATAAACCCATCATCTAGGTTTTAAGCCCCACATGCATTAGGTATTTGGCCTAATGCTTTCCCTCCCCTTGCCCCCCACCTTCTGACAGACCCCGGTGTGTGATGTCCCTTCCCTGTGTCCATGTGCTCTTATTGTTTAACTCCTATGTATGAGTGAGAACATGTGGTGTTTAGTTTTCTGTTCCTGTGTTTGCTGAGCATGATGGCTTCCAGCTTCATCCATGTCCCTGCAAAGGACATAAACTCATTCTTTTTTATGGCTGCATAGTATTCCATGGTGTATGTGTGCCACATTTTCTTTATCCAGTCTATCATTGATGGGCATTTGGGTCAGTTCCAAGTCTTTGCTATTGTAAATAGTGCTGCAATAAGCATATGTGTGCAGATGTCTTTATAATAGAATGATTTATAATCCTTTGGATATATACTCAGTAATGGGATTGCTGGATCAAATGGTATTTCTGGTGTTAGATCCTTGAGGAATTGCCACACTGTCTTCCACAATGGTTGAACTAATTTACAGTCCCACCAGTAGAGTAAAACTGTTCCTATTTCTTCACATCCTCACCAGCATGATTTTCTAACTTTTTAATGATCACCATACTAACTGATGTGAGATGGTATCTCACTGTGGTTTTGATTTGCATTTCTCTAATGACCAGTAATGGGCTTTTTTTTTTTCATACGTTTTTGGCCACATAAATGTCTTCTTTTGAGAAGTGTCCATTCATATCCTTCAGCCACTTTTTGATGAGGTTTCTAAGTTCCTTGTAGATTTTGGATATTACACCTTTGTCAGATGAATAGATTGCAAAATTTTTCTCCTATTCTGTAGGTTGCCTGTTCACTCTGATGAAGTTTCTTTTGCTGTGCAGAACCTCTTTAGTTTAATGAGATCCCATTTGTCAATTTTGGCTTTTGTTGCAATTGCTTTTGGTGTTTTAGTCATCAAGCCTTGCCCATGCCTATGTCCTGAATGGTATTACCTAGGTTTTCTTCTAGGGTTTTTATGGTTTTAAGTCTTTAATCCATCCTGAGTTAATTTTTGTATAAAGTGTAAGGAAGGGGTCTAGTTTCCTGCGTATGGCTAGCCAGTTTCCCAACACCATTTATTAAATAGGGAATCCTTTCCGAATTGCTTATTTTTGTCAGTTTTGTCAAAGATCAGATGGTTGTAGATATGTGGTGTTTTTTCTGAGGCCTCAGTTCTGGGTTCTATTCCATTGGTCTATATATCAGTTTTGGTACCATTAGCATGCTGTTTTGGTTACTGTAGCCTTGCAGTATAGTTTGAAGTTAGGTAGCATGATGCCTCCAGCTTTGTTCTTTTTGCTTAGGATTATCTTGGCTATACATGCTCTTTTTGGTTCCATAAGAAATTTAAAGAATTCTTTTCTAGTTCTGTGAAGAAAGTCAATGGAAGCTTGATGGGGATAGCATTGAATCTATAAATTACTTTGGATAGTATTGCTATTTTCATGATATTGATTGTCCTATCCACGAGCATGGAATGTTTTTCCACTTGTTTGTGTCCTCTCTTATTTCCTTGAGCAGTGGTTTCTAGCTCTGCTTGAAGAGGGCCTTCACATCCCTTGTAATTTGTATTACTAGGTATTTTATTTTCTCTGTAGCAATTATGAATGGAAGTTCACTCATGAATTGGCTCTTTACTTGTCTATTATTGGTGTATAGGAATGCTTGTGATTTTTGCACATTGATTTTGTATCCTGAAACTTTGCTTAAGGAGTTTTGGGGCTGAGACAATGGGGTTTTCTAAATATAATATACTCTTTCTTTATCTTGGCTGATGGCCTTCTCCAGAACTTCCAATACTCTGTGGAATAGGAGTGGTGAGAGAGGGCATCCTAGCCTTGTGCAGGTTTTCAAAGGGAATCCTTCCAGCTTTTGCCCATTCAGTATAATATTGGCTATGGGTTTGTCATAAATAGCTCTTATTATTTTGACATGTGTTCCATCAATACCTGGTTTATTGAGAGATTTTAGCATGAAGGGGTGTTGAATTTTCTCAAAGGACTTTTCTGCATCTATTGAGATAATCATGTGGTTATTGTCATTGGTTCCGTTTATGTGATGGATTGTGTTTAAAGATTTGCAGATGTTGAACCAGTTTTGTATCCCAAAGATGAAGCCGACTTGGATAAGGTTTTTGATGAGCTGTTGGATTCTGTTTGCCACTATTTATTGAGGATTTTCACAAGTATTTTCATGAGGGATATTGGCCTGAAATTTTCTTTTTTTTTGTGTGTGTTGTGTCTCTGTCAGGTTTTGGTATCAGGATGATCCTGGCCTTGTAAAATGAGTTAGGAAGGAGATTCTCTTTTTCTATTGTATGGAATAGTTTCAGAAGGAATGATACCAGCTCTTCTTTGTACTTCTGGTAAAATTCGGCTGTGAATCCTTCCAGTCCTGGGATTTTGTTGTTGTTGTTGTTTGTAGACTATTAATTACTGCCTCAATTACAGAACTTGTTATTGGTCTATTCAAGGATTTGACTTCTTACTGGTTTAGTCTTGGGAGGGTGTATGTTTCCAAGAATTTATCCATTTCTTCTAGATTTCTAGTTTATTTGTGTAAAAGTATTTATAGTATTCTGATGGTAGTTTGCATATCTGTGGGATCAGTGGTGATATCCCCTGTATCATTTTTTATTATGTCTATTTGGTTTTTCTCTCTTTTCTTCTTTATTAGTCTGGCTAGCAGCCTATTTTGTTAATCTTTTAGGAAAAAACTCACTTCTGTATTCATTGATTTTTTGAAGGGTTTTTTTGTGTCTGTATCTCTTTAAGTTCTGCTCTGATCTTAGTTATTTCTTGTCTTCCACTAGCTTTTGAATTTGTTTCCTCTTGCTTCTCTAGTTCTTTTAATTGTGATGTTAGGGTGTCAATTTTAGATCTTTCCCACCTTCTGATGTGGGCATTTAGTGCTATAAATTTCCCTCTAAGCACTGTTTTAAATGTGTCCTAGAGATTCTGGTACTTTGTCTCTTTGTTCTCATTGGTTTCAAAAAACTTCCTGATTTCTGCCTTAATTTTGTTTTTACCCAGTAGTCATTCAGGAACAGGTTGTTCAGTTTTTGTGTAGTTTTACAGTTTTGAGTTAGTTTCTTAATCCTGAGTCCTAATTTGATTGTTCTGAAAGACTGTTTGTTATGATTTCCATTCTTTTGTACTTGTTGAGGAGCGTTTTACTTCCAATTATGTGGTCAATTTTACAATACATGGTATGTCACACTCAGAAAAATATATATTCTGTTGATTTGGGGTGGAGAGTCCTGTAGATATCTATTAGATCCTCTTGGTCCAGAGTTGAGTTCAAGCCCTGAATATCCTTGTTAATTGTCTGTCCCAATCTGTCTAATATTGACAGTGGGGTGTTAAAGTCTCCCACTTTTGTTGTGTGAGAGTCTATTTGTAGGTCCTTTAGAACTTGTTTTATGACTCTTGGTGCTCCTGTATTGGGTGCATGCATATGTAGGGTAGTTAACTATTCTTATTGAATTGATGCATTTACCACTATGTAATGCCCTTCTTTGTCTTTTTTGATCTTTGTTAATTTAAAGCCTGTTTTATCAGAGACTAGGATTGCAACCCCTGCTTTCTTTTGCTTTCTGTTTTCTTGTGAATATTCCTCCATCCCTTTATTTTGAGACTACGTGTGTCTTTGCATGTGAGATGTGTCTCCTGAAAACAGCACACTGATGGGTCTTGACTCTTTATCCAAATTGCCAGTCGGTGTCTTTTATTTGGGGCATTTAGCTCATTTACATTTAAGGTTAACATTGTTATGTTTGAATTTGATCCTGTCATCATGATGCTATTTGGTTATTTTGCTCATTAGTTGATGCAGTTTCTTCATAGTATCAATGGTCTTTACAATTTGGTATGTTTTTGCAGTGGCTGGTACCAATTTTTCCTTTCCATATTTAGTGCTTCCTTCAGGAGCTCTTGAAAGGTAGGCCTGGTGGTGACAAAATCCCTCAGCATTTGCTTGCCTTGAAAGGATTTTACTTCTCCTTCACTTATGAAATTCTGGGTTGAAAATCCATTTTTTTAGGAAGGTTGAATATTGCCCCCCACTCTCTTATGGTTTGTAGGGTTTCTGCAGAGAGATCAGCGATAGTCTGATGGGCCTCCCTTTGTAGATAACCTGACCTTTCTCTCTGGCTGCCTCAACATTTTTTCCTTCATTTCAACCTTGAAGAATCTGATGATTATGTTTCTTGGGGTTGCAATTCTCAAAGGGTATCTTAGGGGTGGTTTCTGCATTTGCTGAATTTGAATGATGGCCTGTCTTGCTAGGTTGGGGAAGTTCCAGATAATAACCTGAAGTGTGTTTTCCAACCTGGTTCCATTCTCCCGTCACTTTCAGGTATCCCAATCAATCATAAGTTTGGTCTTTTCATGTCCCATATTTCTTGGAGGCTTTGTTCACCCTTTTCTTTTCTTTTTTCTCTAATCTTGTCTTCACACCTTATTTCAGTAAGTTGTTCTTCAATCTCTGATATCCTTTTGAAGGAACAGGATTGACTCAGCTATTAATATTTGTGTATGCTTCACAATGTTCTTGTGCTGTTTTTCAGCTCCATTTATGTTCCCCTCTAAACTGGTTATTCTAGTTAGCAGTTCCTGTAGCCTTTTGTCAAGATTCTTAGCTTCCTTGCATTGGGTTAGCACATGCTCCTTTAGCTCAGAGCAGTTCATTATTACCCACCTTCTGAAGCCTACTTTTGTCAATTTGTCAAACTCATTCTCTGTTCAGTTTTGTGTTCTTGCTGGAAAGGGGTTGGTAATCATATGGAGGAGAGGAGGCATTCTGGTTTTTGGAATTTTCAGCATTTTTGTGCTTGTTTTTCCTCATCTTCATGGATTTATCTCCCTTTGATCTTTGAGGCTGATGACCTTTGGATGGGGTTTCTGTGTGGGGGTCCTTTTTGTTGATATTCTTGCTTTCTGTTAGTTTTCCTTCTAACAGGCCCCTCTTCTGCTGCAGTTTGCTAGAGGTCCACTGTAGACCCTATTTGCCTGGGTATCACCAGTGGAGGCTGCAGAACAGCAAAGATTGCTGTGTGCTTCTTCCTCTGGAAGCTTCATCCCAGAGGGGCACCAGCCTGATGCCAGCCGAAGTGCTCCCTATGAGATGTCTGTCAACCCCTGCTAGGAGCTCTCTCCCAGTCAGGAGGCATGGGGATCAGGGACCCACTTGAGGAGGAAGTCTGTCCCTTAGCAGAGCTTGAGCACTGTGCTGGGAGAACCCTCCTTGTCAGGATCTTCCGTTCTCTTCAGAGCCCACAGCCAAAAACATTTAAGTCCACTGAAACTGCACCTATAGCCATCTCTTCCCCCCAGTGCTCTGTCTCAGGGAGATGGGAATTTTATCTGTAAGCCCTTGACTGGGGCTGCTGTCTTTCTTTCAGAGATGCCTTGTGCAGTGAAGAATCTAGAGAGGCAGTCTGGCCACAGTTGCTTTGCCATGCTGTGTTGAATTCTGCCCTGTCTGAACGTCCAGCCCTCTTTAGCACTGTCAGAGGAAAACCGCTTACTCAAGCCTCAGTAATGGCAGACACCTTTTCCCCACCTAAGCTCTATCATTCCAGGCCAACTTCAGACTGCTGTGCTGGCAGTGAGAATTTCAAGTCAGTGGTTCTTAGCTTGCTGGGTTTCATGGGAGTAGGACCTGCTGAGCGAGTCCAGTTGGCTCCCTGGCTTTAGCCCCATTTCCAGGTTCTGTCTCACTGCAGTATGAAAAATACTCCTGCATCGAAGAAGCTTAGTGTCTGCCTAAAAACCCACCCAGTTTTGTGCTTGAAACCCAGGGTCCTGGTGATGTAGATACATGAGGGAAATTCCTGGTCTGTGGTTTGCAAAAACTATGGGGAAAGTATAGTATCTGGGCCACATAGGAGAGTTCCTCACAGCTTCCCTTGGCTGGGAAAAAGAGGCTCCCCACTCTTTGCACTTTCCAGGTGAGGCAATGCTCCACCCTGCTTCTGCTCACATTCCATGGGTTGGACTCATGGCATAACCGGTCCCAATGAGATGAACAGGGTACCTCAGTTGGAAATGTAGAAATCACCTGTCTTCTACGTTGGTCTCGTTGGGTGCTGCAGACTGTAGCTGTTCCTATTCAGCCACCTCACCAGATCCCACACTTTTGTTGACATATTTTTCTCCTTTATGGAGATGTGTCCTGCTATTTCATTTGTCTACCAATTTTTATTTGAATGCCAGATGTGACTATAATGTTTGCAATGCTGGATCATGCAGATTCCTGGAGCTCTTTCCCCATGTTGCTCCGTCTTTGGAAAGACTTATTCCCACAATTTTATATGTCACCATTCAGTATAATTAGCTTTTTTGGTTTTATTTTTTTTGCATGTCCTTCATTAGTAATAATATTAAGCATCCTTTGATACACTTCTTTTTCATTCATATATCTTTGGTAAAGTAGGTTGTCTATTTTTACGTTGAAGGATACCCTTGAAATAGTTTGGTTATCCTAGATCTTTTGTGTTTCTATGTACATTTTAGGAAAATACTGTCAAGGCACATTCTGAGGGGATCAATCCAAGATGGCTGACTAGAGGCAGCTGTGGTCAGCCCAGCTGGGAGCAGCACAGAGCCCCCCGCAACCCCCAACCAAGGGAAGTGGTGAGTGATTGCACAACCCTACCTGGGAAATCTTGCTTCTCCCATGGATCTTTGTAGCCCACAGATCAGGAGATCCACTCATGAGTTTATGCCACCAGAGCCTTCAATCTTATACACAGACCTGTGTAGAGTATTGGCAAAGCAGCTTCTCAGGCATACACACAGAACTGGGAGTTTTGCATACTTCACCCCTAGGATCCCAGGCAAGATGGGAAATTCATCTGTAAATGTCCTTAAGAAGGAGGCCACATGGTTTTGTTGGTCCTGCTTCCACAGCACGTCAAAAGTTGAGTCCACTCAACCCACCCAATGGCAGTAAGTTGGAGTCCAACTGAGATGGGTTCAAGTTCTTGGTGGGGAGAGGCAGCCACCATCTCTGTGGTTCAGTCTACTCAGACGCTCCAGCCTGCTGGATTTGGAGAATACAGGCAGTCTGGACAAGGAAGGGTCCACCCCCAAAGTAGCACACCTGTTCTACCCAAAACCTGCCAGACTGCTTCTTTAGACAGGTCCCTGATCCTGTTCTTCCTGACTGGGTGAGACCTCTGAACAGAGGGCTCCAGCCACCTCCTGCAGGTGCATGTGGGCTGGCAACATATTGGTACTCCCCTGAGAAGAAGCTTCCAGAGGAAGAAGCTGGCTGCCATCTTTGCTGTTTCATGGCCTTCATTTGTGATACCTCCAGAAAATTGCAGCAGCCCTATGATAGAGTAGCTTGACGGTTGAAAACAACAACATCATCAACAAGAAAGATCCAACTAAAACCTCATTCAAAGGTGAGAAACCTCCAAGATTGAAGGTAGGTAAGCCCACAAAGATGAGTAAGAATCAATGCAAAAATGCTGAAAACTCAAAAAGCCAGAGTGCCTCTCCTCCTCCACATTACTGTGACACCTCTCCAGCAAGGGCACAAAACTGGGCTGAGATGGCTGAATTGACAGAATTAGGTTTCATAAGGTGGGTAATAATGAGCTTTGCTGAGCTAAAGGAGCATGTTGTAACTCAATGGAAAGAAGCTAAGAATTCTAATAAAACAATGCAGGAGCTGATGGCCAGAATAGCTAGCTTCTAGAGGGACATAACCAACCCAATGGAGCAGAAAACCACAACATGAGAACCTCACAATACAGTCACAAGCATCAATAGCAAAATAGACCAAGCAGAGAATAGAATCTCAGAGCTTGAAAAATATCTTTTCAAGACAAATACAGAGACAAATGAATGGAAACAAACAAACAAAACCTCCAGGAAATATGGGACTATGTAAAAAGACCAAATCTATGACTGATTCAGATACCTGAAGGAGATAGGGAGAATAAAACTAAGTTGGAAAACATACTTCAGGAAATGCAGAAAACTCCAATAAGATACTGCACAAGAAGATCAACCCCAAAACAATCATCAGATTCTTTAAGATGGAAATGAAAGAAAAAATGCTAGGGGTAGTCAGAGAGAAAGGCCGGGTCATCTACAAAGGGAAACCCATCAGACTAACAGCAGACCTTTCAGCAGAATTCCTACAAGCCAGAAGAGAGTGGGGGCCAATAATCAACATTTTTAAAGAAAATAATTTTCAACCCAGAATTTCATATCCAGCCAAACCAGTATTTATAAGTGAAGGAGAAATAAGATCCTTTTCAGACAATCAAATGCTGAGGGAATTCATCACCACTAGGCCTGTCTTGCAAGAGCCCCTGAAGTATGCACTAAATATGGAAATGAAAAACTGTTACTAGCCACTACAAAAGCACACTGAAGTTTACAGACCAGTGACATTATGAAGCAACTACATGAACAAGTCTGCAAATGAACAAGTCTGCAAAATAGCCAGCTGGTATCATGACAGGATCCAATTCACACATAACAATTAACTTAAAATAATGGGCTAAATGCCTCAATTAAAAGGCACAGAATGGCAAGCTGTATTAAGAGCTAAGACCCATTTGTATGCTGTCTTCAAGAGAACCATCTCATATTCAAAGACATACATAGGCTTAAAATAAAGAGATGGAGGAAAATTTATGATGCAAATGGAAAACAGAAAGAAGCAGGGGTTGCAATCCTAGTTTCTGGCAAAACAGACTTCTAACAGACAAAGAACAGTATTACATAATAATAAAGGATTCCATTCAACAAGAAGTGCTAATTATCCTAAGTAGATATGCACCCAATACAAGCGCCCAGATTCATAAAGCAAATTCTCAGAGACCTACAAAGAGACTTAGACTTTCACACAATAATAGTGGGAGACTTTTAACACTCCACTGACAATTTTAGACAGATCATCGAGACAAAAAATTGTCAAAAATATTCAGGATCTAATCTCAGCTCTGGATCAATTGGACCTGATAGGTCCAGAAATCTTCACCCAAATTCAACAGAAAAGAGGAAAATTTATACACTAAATGCCTACATCAAAAAGCTAGAATGATCTCAAGTTAACAACCTGAAGAACTCAACTAAAAGAACTAGAGAACCAACAGCAAACAAATCCCAAAGTTAGCAGAAATCAAGCAGTAACCAAGATCAGAGAGAAACTGAAGGAGATACAGACACAAAAAGCCCTTCAAGAAATTAACAAATTCAGGAGACTTTTTTTTTTTTAAAGTTAATAAAACAGACCTCTAGCTAGACTAAAAAAGAAAAGAAAGAAGAATCAAATAAATACAGTAAGAAATGATAAGGGGGCTATCACCACTGATCCCACAGAAATGCAAACAACAATCTGAGAATACTATAAATACCTCTATCCACATAAACTGGAAAATCTAGAAGAAATGAGTAAATTCCTGGACAAATACACCCCCCCACCAAAGACTGAAACCGGAAGAAATTGAATTCCTGAGTAGACCAATAATGAGTTCTGAAATTTAAGCAGTAATAAATAGCCTAACAACCAGAAAAGCCCAGGATTAAATGGATTTACAGCTGAAATCTACCAGATGTACAAAGAGGAGCTGGCACCATTTCTACTGAAACTATTCCAAAAAATGGATTAGGGTAGGGCTCCTCCCTATAAGGCCACCATCATTTGATACCAAAACCTGGCAGAGATACAACAAAGAACCTTCAGCCCAATATACATGGTGAAGAGCAATGCAAATGCCCTCAATAAATTTGCCCTAAAATACTGGCAAATGAAATCCAATAGCACATCAAAAAGTTTATCCACCACAATCAAGTTGGCTTCATCCCCAGGAACCAAGGTTGGTTCAACATATGGAAATCAATAAATGTGATTCATCACACAACTGAAATAAAGGCAAAAAAATGCATGATTATCTCAATAGATGCAGAAAAAATTTAATTGAAAAATTAAACAATGCATCATAGTCTCTAACAGTGAAATTTATCATGCAAAATAATGAATTAATGACTTTTAAGATAGGTTACTTAAAAATACACAGACAAGATGAAAGAAAAAAAAAAAGAATGAAGCATACCTACAAGATATAGAAAATGGCCTAAAAAGATAAAATATAAGTTATTGGCTTTAAAGAAGAATTTTTAAAAAGGAGATCAGGTTAGAAAGTTTATTCAAAGGGATAATAACAGAGAACTTCCCAAACCTAGAGAAAGATACTAATATTCAAGTACAAGTTGGTTATGTAACAATAAGCAAACAATAACTCAAATAATATGACCTCAAAACGTTTAACCAAACTTCCAAAGGACAAGAGAAAAGGAACAAATAACACACAAAAAAATGCTCTAATATGTCTGGCAGCAGATTTCTCACTGAAAACCATACAAACGAGTAGGGAGTGGTTTGATATGTTTAAAGTTCTAAAGAAAAAGTAACCTTTTATGCTAGGATAGTATATCCAGTGAAAATATTCTTCAAACATGAAGGAGAAATAAATACTTCCCCCGGCAAACAAAAGATGAGAAATTTCATTAACACCAGACCTATACTACAAGAAATGCTAAAAAGAGTTCTTCAATTGGAAAGAAAAAGGATGTCAATGCACAATAAGACATTAGCTAAAGGTTTAAAACTCACTGATAATAGTTAAGTACCTAGAAAAACACATAACGTTATAGCACTGTAATTGTGATGTGTAAACTACTTTTATCTTAAATAGAAAGACTAAAAGATGAACCAATAAAAAATAACTACAGAGGAGGGAGAGCATTAGGACAAATATCCAATGCATGTGGGGCGTAAAACCTAGATAATGGGTTGAAAGGTGTAGGAAACCACCATGGCACACATGTTTGCCTATGTAACAAACCTGCATGTTCTGCACATGTATTCCAGAACTTAAAAAAAAAACACTACAACTTTTTAAAACATAGACTGTATAATATACAAATAGAAACAACAAAAAGTTAAAAGTGGGGGAATGAAGTTATACTATGGAGTTTTTGTTAGTTCTTTTTTGTTTGTTTATGCAATCAGATTTAAGTTGTCATCAGTTTTAAAATAATGGGTTATAAGACGTTATTTCCAAGCCTCATGGTAAACCTAAATCAAAAAAGCCTACAATAGATACACCAAAATAATGAAAACCAAGAAATTAAATTGTAAAACCAAATAAAATTACTTTCCTAAAAAGAAAGGCAGGAAGAAAGATAGGAAGGGAAAAAGAGGAGATCAAAATCCAGAAAACAAATAAAATGACAGTGATAAATCCTTACTTATCAATAATATTAAATGTAAATGGAGTAAACACTCCAGTCAAACTACACAGAGTAGCCATATGGATAAAAATACAAGCCTAAGGGAGTCCCAGCCAGAACAATTTGGGAAGATAAAGAAATGAAAGGTATACAAATAGGATAACAAAAAGTCTAACTTTCTCACTTTTATGATCATAGAATTCTATACCTAAAAATTCCATCAAAAGAGGCCTGAAACTGATAAACGAATTCAGTAAATTTCCAAGATACAAAAATCAATGTAAAAAATCAGTAACATATCCATACACCAATAATATTTAAGCTGGTAGCCAAATCAAGAACACAATCTGATTTATAATAGCTACACACCCACATTAAAAATATCTAGGAATATTAATCTTACCAAGGTGGTAAAAGATCTCTACAAGGAGAACTACAAACACTGCTGAAAGAAGTTAGAGATATGACAAATAAAAGGAAATACATTCCCTGTTCATGAATTTGTAGAATAAATATTGTTAAAATAGAAATACTGCTCAAAGCAATATGCAAATTCAATGATATTTATTTATTTATTTATTTATTTTTATTTTTTGAGATAGAGTCTCACTCTGTCATCAGGGCTGGAGTGCAGTGGCATGATCTCAGCTCACTGCAACCTCCGCCTTCTGGGTTCAAGTGATACTTCTGCCTCAGCCTCCCGAGTAGCTGGGATTACAGTTGCCCACCACTACACTGAGCTAATTTTTTGCATTTTTAGTAGAGATAGGGTTTTACTGTGTTGGCCAGGTTGGGCTTGAAAACCACAAGTGTCATTTTGCACAGAATTAGAAAAAACTGGAACAAAAAAGATCCCGAATATCCAAATAATCCTAAGCAAAAGGAACAAAGTTGAAGGTATCACATAACCCAACTTCAAAATATATTGTAAAGCTACAGCAACCAAAACAACATGGTACTGGTACAAAACCAGACAAATAAGCCAATAGAACAAAATAACCCAGAAATAAAGCCATACAACTACAGCCATTTGATTTTTGACAAGAAAACAAAAATAAAAAATGGCAACAGGACTCCCTATTCAACGAATATGTTGGAATAGTTGGCGAGCCAAATGTAGAAGAATGAAACTGGATCCTTGTGTTTCACCATATATATAAACAATGAATTAAAAAATTAAATGTAAAATATCAGACTAAAAGAAATCTAGAAGAAACCCCAGGAAATACCATGTATGACTAAGATCTGAAAAGCAATTGCCACAAAACAAAAATTGAGAAGCGACACCTATTTAAACTAAAAGGCTTCTGCACAGTGGAAGACACTATCAGTAGTGTAAACAGATAACTTACAGAATGGGAGAAAATATTTGTATACCGTGCATCTGACAAAAGTCTCGTCTCCAGAATCTATAAGGAACTTAAACAAATTGAACAAATTTACAAGCAAAAAGCAAACAACTCCATTAAAAAGTAGGCAATGCACATGAACAGACATTTTTTAATAGAAGACATATACATGGAAAACAAGCATATTAAAAAATGCTCAGAATCACTAATCATTAAATAAACGCACATGAAAACGATAGTAAGATACAATCTCACCCCAGTCAGAAATAGCTATTATTAAATAGGCAAAAAATAACAGATGTTGGCAGGCTGTAGAGAAAAGGTAATGCTTATACAATGCTGGTGGGAATTAGTTCAGCCACTGTGGAAGCAGTTTGAAGGTTTCTCAAATAAAACATAATGACTGAGGGTGGCTAGAAAGATGGCTGAATAGGAAGAACTCTGGTCTGCAGCTCCTGGCAAGATCAATGAAGAAGGTGGGTGACTTCTGCATTTCCAATTGAGGTACCCACCTCATCTCACTGGGACCGGTTAGACAGTATATGCAGCCCACGGAGGGTGAGCTGAAGCAGGGTGGGATGGTGCCTCACCCAGGAAGTGGAAGGGGTCAAGAACTCCCTCCCTTGGCCAAGGGAAGCATGAGGGACTGTGCCATGGGGAATGGTGCACTTTGGCCCAGATATTACGCTTTTCGCACAGTCTTCACAACCCACAGACCAGGAGATTCCCTTATGGTGCCTATGCTACCAGTGCCCTGGGTTTCAAGAACACAACTGTGCAGCTGTTTTGGCAGACACTGAACTAGCTGCAGGAGTGTTTCTTTTTTTCATACCCCAGAGGCACCTGGAATGCCAGTAAGACAGAACCATTCATTCCCCTGGAAAGGGGGCTGAAGCCAGGAGGCCAACTGGTCTTGCTTAGCAGATCCCACCCCCATGGAACCCAGAAAGCTAAGATCAACTGGCTTGAAATTCTTACTGCCAGCACAGCAGTCTGAAGTCAACCTGGAATGCTTGACCCTGGTGTGGAGAGGGGTGTCCCCCATTACTGAGGCCTGAGTAGGCAGTGTTCCCCCACAGTGTAAACAAAGCTGCTGGGAAGTTCAAATTGGATGGAGCCCACTATAGCTGGGCAAATCCACTGTAGCTAGACTGCCTCTCTAGGTTCTTCCTCTCTGGGCAGGGCATCTCTGAAAGAAAGGCAGCAGCCCCAGTCACGGACTTACAGATAAAACTCCCATTTCCCTGAGACAGAGCACTTGGGAGAAGGGGCAGCTATGGGCACAGCTTCAGGAGACTTAAACGTTCCTGCCTGCTGGCTCTGAAGGGAGCAGTGGATCTCCCAGCACCATGCTCAAGCTCTGCTAAGGGACAGACTGCCTCTTCCAGTGGGTCCCTAACATCTGTGCCTCCTGACTGGGAGACACCTCCCAGCAGGGGTCAACAGCCACCTCATACAGGAGAGCCCTGGCTGGCGTCTGGCAGGTGCCCCTTTGGGACGAAGCTTCCAGAAGAAGAAACAGGCAGCAATCTGGTGATACAGGCAGGGTCTGGAGGGGACCTCCAGCAAACTCCAGCAGACTTGCAGCAGAGGGACCCGTGTAAAGGAAAACTAACAAACAGAAAGGAATAGCATCAACATCAACCAAAAGGACATCCACACAGAAACTCTATGAGAAGCTCACCAACATCAAAGACTCAATGATAGATAAATTCAAGAAGATGAGGAAAAACCAGTGCAAAAAGCTTGAAAATTCCAAAAACTAGAATGCTGCTTCTCCAAAGGAACACAACCCCTTGCCAGCAAGGGAACAAAACTTTACAAATGAGTTTGACTATTTGACAGAAGTAGGCTTCAGAAGGTGGGTAATAACAAACTTATCTGAGCTAAAGGAGCATGTTCTAACCCAAAGCAAGGAAGCTAAGAACTTTGAAAAAAGGTTACAGGAACTGCTAACTAGAATAACTAGTTTAGAGAAGAACATAAATGACCTGATGAAGCTGAAAAACACAGCACAAGAACTTGGTGAAGCATACACAAGTATCAGTAGCTGAATCAATCAAGCGGAAGAAAGGATATCAGAGATTGAAGATCAACTTAATGAAATAAAGTGTGAAGACAAGATTAGGGAACAAACAAAGCCACCAAGAAATATGGGACTACGTGAAAAGACCAACCCTATATTTTATTGTGTACCTGAACATGACGGGAAAAATGGAACAAAGTTGGAAAACACACTTCAGGATATTATCCAGGAGAGCTTCCCCAACTTAGCAAGACAGACCAATCTATAAATTCAGGAAATACAGAAACCACTACTAAGATATGCTTTGAGAAGAACAACCCCAAGACACATAATTTTCAGATTCTCCAAGTTTGAAATGAAGGAAAAAATGTTAAGGGCAGCCAGAGAGAAAGGTCATGTTACCTACAAAGGGAAGCCCATAAGACTCACAGCCAATCTCTTTGCAGAAACCCTACATGTCAGAAGAGAGTAAGGGCCTATATTCAATATTCTTAAGGAAAAGAATTTTTAACCCAGAATTTCATATCCAGCCAAACTAAGATTCATAAGCAAAGGAGAAATAAAATCATTTCAAGACAAGCAAATGCTGAGAGATTCTGTCACCACCAGGCCTGCCGTACAAGAACCCCTGAAGGAAGTACTAAATCTGGAAAAGAAAAACCGGAACCAGCCACCTCAAAACATACCAAATTTTAAAGACCATCGACACTATAAAGAAACTGCATCAATTAACAGGCAAAATAACCAGCTAGCATCATAATGACAGGATCAAATTCATACATACATAGCAATATTAACCTTAAATGTGAATGGGCTAAATATCCCAATTAAAATACGCAGACTGGCAAATTGGATAAGTCAAGACCCATTAGTGTGCTGTATTCAGGAGACCCATCTCATGTGCAAAGACAAACATAGGCTCAAAATAAAGGGATGGAAGAATATTTACTAATCAAATGGAAAGCAAAAAATGAAAAAAGTTGGGTTTAAAATCCAAGTCTCTAATAAAACAGACCTTAAATTAACAAAGACAAAATGGGCATTACATAATGGTAAAGGGATCAATGCAACAAGAAGAGATAACTGTTCTAAATATATATGCACCCAATACAGGAGCACCCAGATTTCCACTTAAATTTAGACTCCCATACAATAACAGTGGGAGATTTAATACCCCACTGTAAATATTAGACAGATTAATGAACAGACAAATAACAAGGATATTTATGATTTGAACTCAGCTCTGGACCAAGTGGATCTAATAGACAACTACAGAACTCTGCACCCCAAATCAACAGAATATACATTCTCCTCAGCACATGCAAAAAAAAAAAAAAAGAAAAAAATCATAACAAACTGTCTCTCAGACTTCAGAGCAATCAAATTAGAACTCAGGATTAAGAAACTCACTCAAAATCATACAATTACATGAAAACTGAACAACCTTCTCCTGAATGACAACTGGGTAAATAACAAAATTAAGGCAGAAATAAAGATGTTATTCGAAACCAATGAGAACAAAGACAAAATGTACCAGAATCTCTGGGATACAGAAAAAGCAGTGTTTAGAGTGAAATTTATAGCACTCAATGCCCACAGGAGGAAGCAGGAAAGATCTAAAATCGACACCCTAAAATCACAGTTAAAAGATCTAGAGAAGCAAGAGCAAACAAATTCAAGAGCTAGCAGAAGACAAGAAATAACTAAGATCAGAGTATGACTAAAGGAGATAGAGACACGAAAAACCCTTCAAAAAAAAAAAAAAATCAATGAATCCAGGAGTGGTTTTTTGAAAAGGTCAAGAAAATACATAGACCACTAGCCAGACTAATAAAGAAGTAGAGAGAGATGAATAAAATAAACAATAAAATATGATAAAGGGTGTATCACCACTGATCTCACAAAAATATAAACTACCATCAAAGAATACACAAACACCCATACACAAATAAACTAGAAAATCTAGAAGAAATACATAAATTCCTGGACACATACACCCTCCCAAGACTAAACTAGGAAGAAGTCATATATCTGAATAGACCAATAACAAGTTCTGAAATTGAGGCAGTAATTAATAGCCTACCAACAAAAAAAAACCCAGGACCAGATGGGTTCACAGCCAAATTCTACCAGAGGTACAAAGAGGAACTGGTACCATTCCTTCTGAAACTATTACAAACAATAGAAAAAAAGAGAATCCTCCCTAACTAATGTTATGAGGCCAGCATCATCCTGGTACCAAAACCTGGTAGAGACACAACAAGAAAAGGAAATCTCAGGCCACTATTGCTAATGAACTTCAATGCAAACATTCTCAATAAAATCCTGGCAAAGAGAAACCAGCAGCACATCAAAAAGCTTATCCACGATGATCAAGTTGGTTTCATCCCTGGGATGCAAGGCTGGTTCAACATAGGCAAATCAGTAAACACAATTCATTGCATGAACAGAACTAATGACAAAATCATGATTATCTCAATAGATGCAGAAAAGATGTTTGTTAAAATTCAACAGCACTTTTTGTTAAAAACCCTCAATAAACTATATATTGATGGAATGTATCTCAAAATAATAAGATCTGTTTATGACAGACCCACAGCCAATATCATACTGAATGAGCAAAAGCTGGAAGCATTCCCTTTGAAACCAGCACAAGACAAGGATACCCTCTCTCACCGTTAATATTCAACATAGTATTGGAAGTTCTTGCCACGGGAGTCATGCAAGAGAAAGAAACAAAAGGTATTCAAATATGAAAAGAAGAAAGCAAATTGTCTGTTTGCAGATGACACGATTGTATATTTAGAAAACCTCATCATCTCAGCCCAAAATCTCCTTAAGCTGATCAGCAACTTCAGCAATGGCTCAGGGTACAAAATCAATGTGCAAAAATCACAGGGACTCCTGTACACCAATAATAGACAGCCGTATCATGAGTGAACTCCCATTCACAATAGCTACAAAGAGAATAAAATTCCTAGAAATACAACTTACAAGGGATGTGACAGACCTCTTCAAGAAAACTACAAACCACTGCTCAAGGAAATAAGAGAGGACACAAACAAATGGAAAAATATTCTGTGGTCATGGATAGGAAGAATCAATATCGTGAAAATGGCCATACTTCCCAAAGTAATTTATGGATTCAATGCTATCCTCATCAAGCTACCATTGAGTTTCTTCACAGAATTGGAAAAATCTACCAATCCTAAGCAAAAAGAACAAAGCTGAAGGCATCACACTACCTGACTTTAAATTATACTACAAGGCTACACTAACCAAAAGAGCATGATACTAGTACCAAAACAGATATATATGTACACACACACACACACACACCCTAATGGAACAGAACAGCGGCCTCAGAAAAAACACCACACATCTAAAACCTTCTGATCTTTGACAAACCTGACAAAAACAAGAAATGGGGAAAGGATTCCCTTTTTAACAAATGTTGTTGGGAAAACAGGCTAGCCATATGCAGAAAATTGAAACTGGGCCCCTTTCTTACACCTTATACAAAGATGAACTTAAGATGGATTAAAGACTTAAATGTAAGACCTAAAACCATAAAAACCCTAGAAGAAAACCTAGACAAGCTACCATTCAGGACATAGGCATTGGCAAAGACTTCATGACTAAAACACCAAACGCAATGACAACAAAGGCCAAAATTGACAAATGAGACCTAATTAAACTAAAGAGCTTCCACACCACAGAAGAAACTACCATCAGAGTGAACAGGCAACCTAGAGAATGGGAGAAAATTTTTGCAATCTATCCATCTCACAAAGGGCTAATATCCAGAAACTACAAAAAACTTAAACAAATTTACAAGAAAAAAAAAAAAAACATCGAAATGTAGGCAAAGGATATGAACAGACACTTCTCAAAAGAAGACAATTATGTGGCCAATAAACTTTTAAAAAGTTCCTCATCACTGGTCATTAGAGAAATGCAAATCAAAATCTCAATGAGATACCATCTCACACCACTCAGAATGGCGATCATTAAAGGGAAACAATAGATGCTGGAGAGGATGCGGGGAAATAGGAAGCTTCTACACTGTTGGTGGGAGTGTAAATTAGTTCAACCATTGTGGAAGACTATGTGGTGATTCCTCAAGGATCTAGAACCAGAAATACCATTTGACCCAGCAATTCCATTATTGGGTATATACCTAAGGAATTATAAATCATTCTACTATAAAAAAGCACACACACACATATGTACATTGCAGCACTGTTCATAATAGCAAAGACTTGGAACCAACCCAAATGCCCATCAATGATAGACTGGATAAAGAAAATGTGGCACATATATACCATGGAATACTATGTAGTCATAAAAAAAGGATGAGTTCATGTCCTTTGCAGGGACATGAATGAAGCTGGAAACCATCATTCTCAGCATACTAATACAAGAACAGAAAACCAAACCCTGCATGTTCTCACTCATAAGTGGGAGTTGAACAGTAAGAACACAGGGAGGGGGACATCACACAACATGGCTTATTGGGGGTGGGGGGCTAGGGGAGGGATAGCATTAGGAGAAATACCTAATGTAGATGACGGGTTGAGGGGTGCAGCAAACCACTATGGCACGTGTATACCTATGTAACAAACCTGCATGCCCTGTATATGTATCTCAGAACTTTCTAATCATAATAATAATAATAATAATAATAATAATAATAATAATAATAAAATAAAACAGAATGCCCCTTTGACCCAGAAGTCTCATTACTGGGTATATATTCAAAGGAAAAAAATTATTTTACCAAAACGAAACATGCATTTCTATGTTCTTCACAACACTCTTCACAATGACAGACATGGAATCAACCTAGGTGCCTATTATCAGTGGATTAGATAATGAAAATTTGGTACATATACACCATGGACTATGACACAGTCACATGAAAAAAAAAAAAAACATGCCATTTGCAGCAACTTGGTTGCAGTTGGAGACCTTTATCCTAGGTAAAGCAACACAGCAACAGGCAACTGAATACCACATGTTCTCACAAGTGGGAGCTCAATATTATTTACTCATAGACATAAAGATGGCAACAATAAACACCGTTGACTGCTAGAGGAGGGAGCTGGGAAGGTGGCAAGGGTTGAAAAGCTAACTATTATGCTACATAGGTGACAGTCATTAGTATACCAAACCTCAGCATTATGCAATATACCTTTGTAACAAACATGCACATATTTCACCTGAATTTAAACTGAAAGTTGAAATTTAAAAAGCCAAAAGGTAAAACAAACGTTTAATGAATTAAATATAAAATGAAAAAACACTCAGCTCTCTGAGTTTTACAAGAAACAGTTTACTTATAAAGATACACACTGACTGAAAATAAAGGAATAGAAAAAGATATTTCATGCAAATGAAAACCAAAAAAGATCAAGAATAGCTATACTTATAACACATAAAATAGCTTTCAAGACAAAAACCAGAAAGAGACAATGAAGGCCATTACATACTACTACTACTACTAATAATAAAGGGGTCAATACTGCAAGAGAATATAACAATTATATATATATATATACCCAATGATGGAGCACCCAGATATAGAAAGCAAATACTATTAGAGTTAGAGGGAGAGATAGACACCAATACAGTAATAACTGGAGACTTCAACACTCCACTTTCAGCACTGAACAGATCATCCAGAAAGTAAATTAAATAAGAAACACTGAATTTAGTATGCCCTATAGACCAAATGGATACAACAGATATTTATAGGATATTTTATCCAACAGTTGCAGAATACACATTCCTCTCCTCAGCAAATGGGATATTCTCAAGGATAGAACATATGTTAAGCTATAAAACCAGTTTTTTAAAAAAATCAAAAATTGAAATTATATCAAGTATTTTTTCTGACTAAAATGCAACAAAACTAGAAATCAATAACGAGGAATTTGGAAACTACATAAACATGTAAAAATTAAGCAATTTGCTTCTGAATGAACAGTAGGTTAGTTAAGAAATTAAGGATTGTTGGCAAGATGGTGCAATAGGAATAGCTTCAGTCTGCAGCTCCCAGTGAGATCGATGCAGAAAGCAGGTGATTTCTGCATTTCCAACTGAGGTACCTGGTTCATCTCACTGGGACTGCTTGGACAGTAGGTGCAGCCCAAGGAGGGTGAGCCAAGGCAGGGTGAGGTGTCACCTCACCTGGGAAGTGCAAGGGATTGGGGAACTCCCTCTCTTAGACAAGGGAAGCCATTAGGGACTGTGCTGCGCACTCTGGCCCAGATACGAGCATGTCCCATAGTCTCTGCAACCTGCAGACCAGTAGATTCCCTCTGGTGCATACGCCACCAGAGGCCTGGGTTTCCAGGACAAAGCTGGGCGTCTGTTTGAGCAGACACTGAGCTAGCCACAGGAGTTTTTTTTTTTTCTTTTGTACCCCAGCGGTGCCTGGAATGTGAGCCAGATGGAACCATTTACTCTCCTGAAAAGGGGGCTGAAGCCAGGGAACCAAGTGGTCTGGCGCAGTGGGTCCCACCCCAACATAATCCAGCAAGCTAAGATCCACTGGCTTGAAATTCTTGCAGCCAGCACAGCAGTCTGAGCTCGACCTGGGATTTTTGAACTTGGTAGGAGGAGGGGCGTCCACCACTGCTGAGGCTTGAGTAAGTGGTTTTCCCCTCACAGGGGAAACAAAGTCTCTGGGAAGTCCGAACTGGGTGGAGCCCACCACAACTCAGCAAAGCCAGACTGCCTCTCTAGATTCCCTTCCCTCTGGGCAAGGCATCTCTGAAAAAAAGGCAGCAGCCACACTCAGGGACTCATAGATAAAACCCCAACTCCCTGGGACAGAGCACCTGGGGGAAGGGGAGATTGTGGGCGCAGCTTCAGCAGACTTGTACGTCCTTGCCTGGCAGCTCTGAAGAGAGCAGCAGATCTCCCAGCACAGCATTTGAACTCTGATAAGGGACAGACTGCCTCCCCAAGTGGGTCCTTGACCCACATGTATCCTGACTGGGAAAAATCTCACATACAGGAGAGCTCTGGCTGGCATCTGGCAGGTGCCCCTCTGGGAAAAAGCTAACAGAGGAAGGAACAGGCAGAAATCTTTGCTGTACTGTAGCCTCCACCAGTGATACCCAGGAAAACAGGGTCTGGAGTGAACCTCCAGCAAACTCCAGCAGACCTGCAGCAGAGCGGCCTGTTAGCAGGAAAACTAACAAACAGAAAGGAATAGTATCAACATCAACCAAAAGGATGTCCACTCAGAGACCGAGTCAGAACGTCACTGACTACAAAAACCAAAGGTAGCTAAATCCATGAAGATGGGGAGAAACCAGCGCAAAAAAGCTTACAATTCCAAAAACCAGAACAACTCTTCTCCTCCAAAAGATCACAACTCCTCACCAGCAAGGGAACAAAACTGGACAGAGAAAGAGTTTGACGAATCGACAGAAGTATGCTTCAGAAGTTGGGTAATAACAAACTTGTTCAAGCTAAAGGAGCATGTTCTAACCCAATGCAAGGAAGCTAAGAACCTTAAAAAAGATTAGACGAATTGCTAACTACCAAAACCAATTTAGAGAGGAACATAAATGACCTGATGGAGCTGAAAAACACAACAGAAGAACTTTGTAAAAAATATACAAGTATCAATAGCCAAATTGATCAAGTGGAAGAAAGGATATCAGGGATTGAAGATCAATTCAATGAAATAAAGTGAGAAGATAATATTAGAAAAAAAAAGAGTGAAAAGAAACAAACAAAACCTCTAAAATATGGGACTATATGTAAAGACCAAATCTACGCTTGATTGGTGTACCTGAACGTGACCAGGAGAATGGAACCAAGTTGGGAAACACACTTCAGGATATTATCCAGGAAAACGTCCCCAACCTAGCAAGACAGGCCAACATTCAAATTCAGGAAATACACAGAACGCCACAAAGGTACTCCCAGAGAAGAGCAACCCCAAGTCACATAATTGTCGATTCACTGAGGGTGAAATGAATGAAAAAATTTTAAGGGCAGCCAGAGAAAGGTCGGGTTACCCACAAAGGGAAGCCCATCAGATTAACAACAGATCTCTCAGCAGAAACCTTACAAGCCAGAAGAGAGTGGGGGCTAATATTCAACATTCTTAAGGAAGAGAATTTTCAACCCAGAATTTCATATCCAGTGAAACTAAGCTTTGTAAGTGAAGGAGAAATAAAATTCTTTACAGACAATAAATGTTGAGAGATTTTGTCACCACCAGGCCTGCCTTACCAGAGCTTCTAAAGGAAGCACTAAAAATGGAAAAGAAAAATCAGAACCAGTCACTGCAAAAACATACCAAATTGTAAAGACCATTGACACTATGAAGAAACTACATCAACTAATGGGCAAAACAACCAGCTAGCATCATAATGACAGGATCAAATTTACACATAACAATATAACCTTAAATGGAAATGGGCTAAATGCCCCAATTAAAAGACACAGACTGGCAAATTGGATAAAGAGTCAAGACCCATCAGTGTGCTGTATTCAGGAGACCTATCTCACCTGCAAAGACACACACAGGTTCAAAATAAAGGGATAGAGGACTATTTACCAAGCAAATGGAAAGCCAAAAAACAAAACAAAACAAAACAAAACAAAACAAAAAAAAGCAGTTGTAGTGCTAGTCCCTGATAAAACAAGCTTTAAACCAACAAAGATCAAAAGAGACAAAGAAGGGCATTACATAATGGTAAAGGGATCAATTCAATAAGAAGAACTAACAATCCTAAATATATATGAAGCCAATATAGGAGCACTCAGATTTATAAAGCAAGTTCTTAGAGACCTACAAAGAGAATTAGAATCTCACACAATAATAGTGGGAGACTTTAACACCCCACTGTCAATATTAGATCAATGAGACAGACTATTAACAAAGATATTCAGGACTTGAACTCATCTCTGGACCAAGTGGCCCTAACAGACATCTACAGAACTCTCCACCCCACATCAACAGAATATACATTCTTCTCAGCACCTCATTACACTTATTTTACAATTGATCACATAATTGGAAGTGGTCTTTCCAATTGAAACACTCCTCAGCAAATGCAAAATAATGGAAATCATAACACACAGTCTCTCAGACCACAGTGCAATCTCAAAACTGCAAAATTACATGGAAACCGAACAACCTGCTCCTGAATGACTACTGGGTACATAACAAAATTAAGGCAGAAATAAAGATGTTCTTTGAAACCAATGAAAACAAAGACACAATGTTCCAGAATCTCTGGGACACATTTAAAGCAGTATGTAGAGGGAAATTTATAGCACTCAGTGCCCAAAGGAAAAAGCAGGAAAGCTAAAATTGACACCCTTAACATCACAATTAAAAGAACTAGAGAAGCAAGAGCAAACAAATTCAAAAGCTAGCAGGAGACAAGAAATAACTAAGATTAGAGCAGAACTGATGGAGCTAGAGACATAAAAAACCCTTCAAAAGAATCAATGAATTTAGGAACTGTTTTTTGAAAAGATCAACAAAATAGATAGACTGCTAGCCAGACTAATAAGAAAAGAGAGAAGCATCAACTTGATGCAATAAAAAATGATGAAGGGGATACCACCATCAATCCCATAGAAATACAAACTACCATCAGAGAATACTATAAACACCTCTATGCGAATAAACTAGAAAATCTAGAAGAAATGCATAGCTTCCTGAAAACATACACTCCCCGAAGACTAAACCAGGAAGAAGTCGAATCCCTGAGTAGACCAATAGCAAGTTCTGAAATTGAGGCAGTAATTAATAGCCTACCAACTAAAAAAAACCCCAGGACCAGACAGATGCACAGCTGAATTCTACAAGAGGTACAAAGAGGAACTGGTACCATTCCTTCTGAAACTATTCAAAACAATGGAAAAAGAAGGAATCCCCCTAACTCATTTTAGAAGGCCAGCATCATCCTGAATACCAAAACCTGTCAGAGACACAATCAAAAAAGAAAATTTTAGGCCAATATTTCTGATGAACACTGATGTGAAAATCCTCAATAAATACTTCAAACCTAATCTGGCAGCACATGAAAAAGCTTATCCATGATGATCAAGTTGGCTTCGTCCCTGGGATGCAAGGCTGGTTCAATATACACAAATCAGTAAACGTAATGCATCACATAAGAACCAATGGGAAAAAACACATGATTATCTGAATAGATGCAGAAAAGGCCTTCGACAAAATTCAACAACCTTTCATGCTAAAAACTCTCAGTAAACTAGGTATTGGTGGAACATATCTCAAAATACTAAGACCTATTTATGAAAAAGCCACAGCCAATATCATAGTGAATGGGTAAAAACTGGAAGCATTTCCTTTGAAAACCAGCACAAGACAGGGATGCCATCTCTCACTGCTGCTATTCAACATAGTATTGGAAGTCCTCACCAAGTCAGTCAGACACAAGAAAGAAATAAAGGGTATTCGTTTGGAAAAGAGGAAGTCAAATTGTCTCTGTTTGCAGATGACATGATTGCATATTTAGAAAACCCCATCATTTCAGCCCAAAATCTCCTTAAGCTGATCAGCAACTTCAGCAAAGTCTCAGGGTACAAAATCAATGGGCAAAAATCACAAGCATTCTGATACACCAATAACAGACAGCCAAATCATTAGTGAACTCCCATTCACAATTGCTACAAAGATAATAAAATACCTAGGAATACAACTTACAAGGGATGTTAAGGACATCTTCAAGGAGAACTACAAACCACTGCTCAAGGAAATGAGAGGACACAAACAAACGAAAAAACATTCTATGCTCATGGATAGGAAGAATTAATATTATGAAAATGCCCATGTTGCCTAAAGTAATTTATAGATTCAGTACTAGTCCCATTAAGCTCCCACTGACTTTCTTCACAGAACTAGAATAAACTACTTCAAATTTCATATGGAAAGAAAAAAGAGTCTGCATATCCAAGACAATCCTAACCAAAAAGAATAAAGATGGAGGCATCACGCTACCTGACTTCAAACTATACTACAAGGCTACGGTAAAAAAAACAAAACAAAACAAAACAAAAAACCAGCTTGCTACTGGTCCCAAAACAGATATGTAGAACAATGGAACAGAACAGAGGTCTCAGAAATAACACCACACATCTACAACCATCTGATCTTTGACAAGCCTGACAAATACAAGCAATGGGGAAAGGATTTTCTATTTAATATGTGGTTTTGGGAAAACTGGCTAGCTATATGCAGAAAACTGAAACTGAATCCCTTCCTTACACCTTATACAAAAATTAACTCAAGATGGATTAAAGACTTAAATATAAGACCTAAAACCATAAAAACCCTAGAAGAAAACCTAGACAATACCATTCAGGACATAGGCATGGGCAAAGACTTCACGACTGAAACACCAAAAGCAATGGCAACAAAAGCCAAAATTGACAAATGAGATCTAATTAAACTAAAGAGCTTCTGCACAGTAAAAGAAACTATCATCAGAGTGAACAGTCAACCTACGGAATGGGAGAAAATGTTTGCAATCTACCCATCTGACAAAGGGCTAATATCCAGAATCTACAAAGACCTTAAATAAATTTACAAGAAAAAAAAACCATCAAAAAATGGGAGAAGGATATGAATAGACACTTCTCAAAATAAGATATTTATGCAGCCAACAAACATATTAAAAAAGCTTGTCATCACTGGTCATTAGAGAAATGCAAATGAAAACCACAATGGTTTTAGAACGGCGATCATTAAAAAGGAAACAACAGATGCTGGAGAAGATGTAGAGAAATAGGAAAACTTTTACACTGTTGGTGGGAGTGTAAATTGGTTCAACTGTTGTGGAAGACAGTATGGCAATTATTCAAGGATTTAGAACTAGAAATACCATTTGATCCAGCAATCCCATTACTGGGTATATAACCAAAGGATTATAAATCATTCTACTATAAAGATACAAGCACACATATGTTTATTGTGGCACTGTTCACTATAGCAAATACTTTGAACCAACCCAAATGCCCATCAATTATAGAATGGATAAAGAAAATGTGGCACATATACACCATGAACTACTATGCAGCTGTAAAAAGGGATAAGTTCATGTTCTTTGCAGGGACATGGATGAAGCTGGAAGCCATCATTCTCAGCAAACTATCACAAGATCAGAAAATGCAATACTGCATGTTCTCACTCATAAATGGTAGGTGAACAATGAGAACATGGACATAGGGAAGGGAACATCACACACCAGGGCCTGTTGGGGGGTGGCGGGCTAGGGGAGGGATAGCATTAGGAGAAATACCTAATGTAGATGACACGTTGATGGGTTCAGCAAACTCCCATGGTACGTGTATACCTATGTAACAAACCTGCATGTCTTGCACATGTACCCCAGAACTTAAAGTATAATAAAAAAAAAAAGCAAAAGAAAAGAAATTATGAAGAAAATTTAACAATTTATTGAAACAAACGAAATTAGAAATAACGTACCAAAACCTATGGGATACAGCAAAAGCAGTAAGAGGAAAGTTTATAGCAATGAGTGGTGTCTCCATCAAAAAGTAGAACATCTTTAAACAAATAAATTAAAGATGAATCTTAAAGATCTATAAAGCAAGAGGAAACAAAATAAAAAATTAGTAGAAAAAAGATAGTAAAGATTGGAGCATAAATAAAATGTATATGAAAAAAGTACAAAAATCAATTAAATAAAAAGTTCACTTTATAAAAAGATAAAACAAAATCAGTAAGTCTTTAGTACTCTGAAAAAGAGAGATATCCCAAATACATAAAATCAGAGACAAGAGAGAAGACATTGCAACGGATACTGAAGAAATTCAAAGGATCATTAGAGGCTACTAAGACTACTATGAGCAACTGTATGACAATAAATTGGAAAACCTAGAATAGCCAGATTACTAGATGCATTAAACCTATCAAGATTGAACTATGAAGAAATCAAAAACCTTAATAGACAAATAGCAATAAGATCAAAACCTTAATTAAAAAGTCTCTTCACAAAGTCTGTAACTTAATGACTTCACTGATGAATTTTACTAAACATTTAAAGAAGAACTAATACCACTACTTCTCAAAGTATTGTGAAAAATAGAGGAGAAAGAAATACTTCCAAACACATTTCACAAGGCCAGTATTATCCTGATACCAAAACCAGACTAAGACACATAAAAAATAAACAAACAAACAAAAAAACTACAGGCCAATATCTCTAATGAACATTGGTATAAAAATCTTCAGCAAAATGCCAGCAAACTGGTATCAGCAACATATTGTAAACATTTTTTATCAAGAATAAGTGGGATTTGTTCCAGGAAGGCGAGAATGGTTCAACATAAACAAATCAATCAGTGTGATACATTGTATCAACAGAGTGAAGGATAAAAACCATATGATCATTTCAAGAAATGCTGAGATAGCATTTGATAAAATTCTATATCCCTTTATAATAAAAACCCTTAAAAATACTGGGTATAGAAGGAACATACATCAACATAATAGAATTCATATATGACAGGCACTCAGCTAATTATTATACTTAGAGGGGAAAAATTGAAAGCCTTTCCTCTAAGATTGGGAACATGACAAGGATGCTCACTTTCACCAAAGTTATTCAACATAGTGCAGGAAGTCCTAGCTAGAGATATCAGGCAAGAGAAAGAAATAAAGGGCATCCAAATTCAAAAGAAAAAAAATCAAATTATCCTGTTTGTGATGATATGATTGTAATTTTGGAAAAACCTAGACTCCACCGAAAAACCATTAGTAAAGTTTCAGGATACAAAATCAGTATGCAACAATCAGTAGCATTTTTTTTTTTTAAGATGGAGTCTCACTCTGTTGCCAAAGTTGGAGTGCAGTGGTGTGATCTTGACTCACTGCAACCTCTGCCTTCCACATTCAAGCGATTCTCATGCCTTAGCCTCCCAAGTAGCTGGGACTACAGGCATGCACCACCACACCTGGCTAATTTTTTGTATTTTTCTAGTAGAGACAGGGTTTCACCACATTGGTCAGGCTGGACTTGAACTCCTGACCTCAGGTGATCTGCCACCTTGGCCTCCCAAAGTGTTGGGATTACAGGTGTAAACCACTGTGCCCAGCCAATCAGGAGCATTTCTACATGCCAACAATAAATAATCTTAAAAAAAAATTCAAGAAAGTAATCACATTTACAATAACTACAAATAAAATACCTAGAAATAACCCAAAAATATGAAAGACCTCTCTAATAAAAACTATAAAATATTGATGAAAGAAATTGAAGAGGACACATACAGAAAGGAAAGATACTCCATGTTCATGGATTGTGGAATAAATATTGTTAAAATGTACATACTACCCAAAGCAATTTCTAAAGTCTATGCAATCCCTATCAACACAAACTGGTGCCTGTCAAAGGATGGGATGAGGGGAGGGAGTGTATTAGGAAAAGCAGTTAATGCATGCTGGGCTCAATACCTAGGTGATGGGTTGATAGGTGCAGCAAACCACTATGGCACACATCTACCTATGTAACAAACCTGCACATCCTGCACAGAACTGGAAATAAAAAATTAAAAAGTAAAAAAAAAAAAAAAAAAGAAAAAAAAAGAAACCATGGTGGTCAGAATGCAGTGACATGACATATTAAAAATGCTGAGAGAAAAAACCATCAACCAAGAATTCTACACTCAGCAAAAGTATCCTTCAAAAATGAGAGAGAAATGAAGACATTTTCAAATAAACACAAAAACTGAGGTAATTCATTAGTAGCAAATTTGCTCTTCAAAAAATACTCAAGGAAGTCTTTCAGGCTAAAATGAAAGGTTAATAGACTGTAACTTGAATCCCCATGAAGAAATGAGGAACACTGGTAAACATAACTACAAAGGTAAATAGAAAGCACAAATTTCTTTTTGTTTATAACTCTTTATCTGATTTGAAAGACAACTGATAAAGTAATTAGAAAAAAATAAAATAAAATAAAATACCAATGACATTGTTCAATGAAATAAAAAAAAAAAATCCTAAAATATATGTGGAATCACAAAAGATCCCAAATAGCCAAAGTCACAAAAACAACAAAAAAGAAAACTTCAGGTATCACATTACCTGACTTCAAATAATATTATACAGCGATAGTAACCAAAACATCATGGCACTGAAATAAAAACAGGCACATAGACCAATAAAAAAGAATAGAGAACTCAGAAATAAATCTATAACATCTATAGTGAACTCATTTTTTATAAAGGTGCCAAGAACATACACTGGGGAAAGAAGACTCTCTTCAATAAAAGGTGATAGAAAAACTGAATGTTCATATGAAAAATAATGAAACTAGACCCTTATTACTCACCATATGCAAAAATCAAATCAAAATTCATTAAATCTAAACCTGGAAATATAAAAAGCAAAGATTTCTTGAGTAATACCTCAAAAGCATAGGCAACCAAAGCAAAAATAGATAAAAGGAATCACATCAAGTTATAATGCTTCCGCACAGCAAAGGAAATATTCAACTAAGTGAAGAGACAACTCACAGGAATGGAGATAATATTTGCAAACTATCCATCTGACAAGGGACTAATTACAGAATATGTAAGGTGCTCAAACTACTCAATACAAAAAACCCTAATCATCTGATTTTAGAAATGGGCAAAAGTTATGAATACATAGTTCTCAAAAGAAGAAATACAAATGGCAAACAGATATATGAAAAGGTGTTCAGCGTTACTGATCATCAGAAAAATGCAAATTAAAACTGTAATGAGTCGTCGTCTCACCCCAGTTAAAATGATTTTTATCCAAAAGGTGAGCAATAATGAATACTGGCAAGGATGTGGATAAAAGATAATCCTCATACACTGTTGATGGGAATGTAAATTTGTGCAACTACTATGGAGAAAAATATGGAGTTTTTTAAAAAAACTAAAAATAGAACTTCCATTGATCCAGCAATCCCACTGCTAGATATATATCCAAAAGTTAGGAAATCAGTATATCAAAAAGATATCTGCACTCCCATATTTATGTTCAGCACTATTCATAATAGTCAAGATATATGAAATCAACTTAAGTGTTCATCAACTGCCAAATAAAGAAAATGTGGTACAAATATACAATAGAGTACTATCAATCCATAGAAAATAATGAGATCCTGTAATCTGCAAAAACATGAATGGAACTGGAGGATATTATGTTAAGTAAAATAAACCAGGTACAGAAAGATAAACTTTCCATGTTCTTGCCTATTCATAGGAGATACAAATTAAAACAATTGAACTCATGGATAAAGAGTAGAACGATGGTTAGTAGAGGCTGGGAGGGGTAGTGTCTGTGTGTGGGGCATGTGGTGATGATTAATACATACAAAAATACAGTTTGATATAATGAATAAGATCTAGTATTTTATAGTACAACATAATGACTACAACAATAATCTATTGTACATTTTAAAATAACAGAAAAGTATAATTTTACTATTTTTAACACAAAAGATAAATGCTTGAGCTGATGGATAACCCATTTACCCTGATGTAATTAGTACACACTGTATGACTACATCATGTATCCTATACATGTACCTACTATATACCCATAAACATGGGAAATTACAAAAATAAACTTATAAATATGTTTTTATACCTTTAGGTGTGGTTCCCACATCTGAGCATACCTTCTAAGAGAGTACTTTCTAAAAAGTACAAATGCTGTCGGTATATGTGTAGATATTAAAATGTTATTTATAATAGCAAAGATTGTGGGTCATATGTGACACTGACAACAGAGGAATGTTGAATACATTTTAATATTGTGCTTATCCATGTACCATCTAATCAAACACTTAGTGTTTATCTATAACAGATAAAGATATTTTTTAAAACACAACTTCAATATCTTATCAAAACCAATAAAATGAAGGTCATTTAGAAATATCTTTAAATCACTTAATACAAGTATGTTTTACATTTTCCTTAATTTTCACAGAAATACCTGTTTAAATCAGGTTCCAAACAAATTTTATGCATTATTAATATCCCCCTAAAGTCTCTTTAACTTATAACAAGCTAAAACTGACCCTGTATTCTGTATCGTTTTCTTTCAAATGCCAGTCAGTTATTCAAAAATCTGGGTCATTTGTCATATAGAATTTCCCACGTTGTATTTGGCTAACTTTTTATGGTTATCATTTAACATGTTTTTCTAAGCTTCATTTTTTTTCCTGAAAACTGGCAGTTGGATCTAAAGGCTTAGTAAGATAAAAGCTTATTATTATTATTTTTTATAATAATAATAAATCATAAAAAAATTTTAAAAAGTAAGAGCAAGGCAGAGATGGTACTGTATGCTTCATATTGCATTATATCAAAAGAAATGAAATCTTTGCTTTTCCTGCCTTTAGTAACAGTGGATTTCAATTATGAAAGTGGAATTCATTTTTAAATGAAGGTCCCAATTAGCTTTCATCTGAAGGGTTAAACAGCCATTCATGACTAATACCTAGATCCACTGTTTCTTTCTTCCTATTTTTGTTGAGATAGGGTCTTTCTGTTGCCCAAGCTGGCCTCAAGCTCGTGGCCTCAAGTGATCCTTCCACTTCCGCTTCCCAACCAGCTAGAATTACAGGTGTAAGACATGCCTTCTGGCTAGAATTACAGGTGTAAGACATGCCTCCAGCTATTATTTCATTAGGAAAAAAATTATGTAACAATCCTCCTTCATTTATAAGCTGTATTTATACTCCAAAGAATAACTTCTTCTTATTCCCTTTCTGGTCACACTGAAATACAATCCATGCAGAGTAAATGCATGATATTTTCCAATTTTCAGAATAATGAGTTAGTTCCTATGAAAACCCCAACTTTGATGAGAATTGTTAAAAGATAATGAACACATGTATTTTTAATGTTTTGATATGTTTCAATTCATTGAAGTTATTATCAGTAAGATAGTTATGTTTAGCCCCTATTTTTGGCCACTGAGCTTCCCTAAAAGTCAATTTGTATGTCCTTCTGACATTACCCATACTTTGCATGTCTCTTGGCTTTTAGAGACAACAAGATAACCACACTCATCTTGTAGTTGTCTTGCCCTAGAGAGGAACTACAATCTCCGTCATTCCAAATTTTGGCAGAAGAGGAAGAGTGTTTTATACTGGTGTGTCTGCAGGCTAGGACATGGGAAGAGTCCAAAATTGGGAGCAGGGGGAATGGAGATAATACTCCTTCTGTGAACTTTAATGAGAACTGGTTCTGTAGGGGGTTTCTCTGTGTGTGTGTGTATTTCTTTCTCTTCATTCAGGTCAGTTTGGTGAAAAAAAGGTATTTTTGAAAGCCTGAGGGCTTTCATCATTGACTTCTTGAATGATTATGTCACATTTATCTCACTACTTTATAGTTTGTTTTTATTAAATTAGAAAAATAAAGTTTGGAGCCAGAAAGCACTTTTGGCCAGGACTCAAAATACTTGGATTCTCAGAACCTGCTAACTATGTGACCATAGACAAAACCTAAACATAGACCAATGGAACAGAACAGAGCCCTCAGAAATAATACCACACATCTACAGCCATCTGATCTTTGACGAACCTGAGAGAAACAAGAAATGGGGAAAGGATTCCCTATTTAATAAATGGTGCTGGGAAAATTGGCTAGCCATAAGTAGAAAGCTGAAACTGGATCCTTTCCTTACTCCTTATATGAAAATTAATTCAAGATGGATTAGAGACTTAAATGTTAGACCTAATACCATAAAAATCCTAGAAGAAAACCTAGGTAGTACCATTCAGGACATAGGCATGGGCAAAGACTTCATGTCTAAAACACCAAAAGCAATGGCAGCAAAAGCCAAAATTGACAAGTGGGATCTCATTAAACTAAAGAGCTTCTGCACAGCAAAAGAAACTACCATCAGAGTGAACAGGCAACCTACAGAATGGGAGAAAATTTTTGCAATCTACTCATCTGAAAAAGGGCTAATATCCAGAACCTATAAAGAACTCAATCAAATTTACAAGAAAAAAACAAACAGCTCCATCAAAAAGTGGGCAAAGGATATGAACAGACATTTCTCAAAAGAAGACATTCATACAGCCAACAGACACATGAAAAAATGCTCATCATCACTGGCCATCAGAGAAATGCAAATCAAAACCACAATGAGATACCATCTCACACCAGTTAGAATGGCGATCATTCAAAAGTCAGGAAACAACAGGTGCTGGAGAGGATGTGGAGAAATAGGAACACTTTTACACTGTTGGTGGGATTGTAAACTAGTTGAACCATTATGGAAAACAGTATGGCGATTCCTCAAGGATCTAGAACTAGATGTACCATATGACCCAGCCATCCCATTACTGGGTATATACCCAAAGGATTATAAATCATGCTGCTATAAAGACACATGCACACGTATGTTTATTGCGGCACTGTTCACAATAGCAAAGACTTGGAATCAACCCAAATGTCCATCAGTGACAGACTGGATTAAGAAAATGTGGCACATATACACCATGGAATACTATGCAGCCATAAAAAGGATGAGTTTGTGTCCTTTGTAGGGACATGGATGCAGCTGGAAACCATCATTCTTAGCAAACTATCACAAGAACAGAAAACCAAACACCGCATGTTCTCACTCATAGGTGGGAACTGAACAATGAGATCACTTGGACTCAGGAAGGGGAACATCACACACCGGGGCCTATCATGGGGAGCGGGGAGGGATTGCATTGGGAGTTACACCTGATGTAAATGACGAGTTGAGGGGTGCTGACGAGTTGATGGGTGCAGCACACCAACATGGCACAAGTATACATATGTAACAAACCTGCACGTTATGCACATGTACCCTAGAACTTAAAGTATAATAATAATAATAAATAAATAAATTTAAATAAAAAAATATTCTGGCTCTCATTTTTTTTTTCACTTACAAAATGAGGATTATTATAAGTGTCACTTTAACTTTCAGAAAAGATGGTAAATATTACTGAAGCAAAAGTTGCATGTCTTCAAAAAACACAAGTGTACAATTGTGTGTTGCTTAATGACAGGGATACACTTTAAGGAATACATTGTTAGGTGACTTCATTGTTGTGCAAACATTAGAGAGTGTGTAGTTTACATAAACTGAGATAGTACAGCCTACCCCATACCTGGGCTATATAATTTATCCGATTACTCCCAGGCCACAAACCTGTACAGCATGTTGCTGCATTGACTAGTGTTGGCAATTTTATTTTTGTATTTTTTTTTTTAATTTTTTGACAAGAATGAGACTTTAATCAGTTTTAAGGGGAGTTTATAGTATAGGCAATTTTAACACAATGTTAAATATCTGTGTATCGAAACATATTTAGATGGAGAGGGCACTGCAAGATGGCCTAATAGAAGCCTTCATCAATCATCCCTCCCATAGGAACACCAATATAACAACTATCTACATAAAAAACACATTCACAGAAACGAAAAATTATGTGAGGTATCACAATACCTGGTTTTAACTTCATACCACTAAAAGAGGCACTGAAGAGGGTAGGAAAAACAGCCTTAAATTACTGATGCCACCCTTCTTCCTTACCCCCAACGGTGGCCATGTGGCAAAGATAATCTATGTGCTTGGGTGAGGGAGAGTGCATTGGACTAAGTGCTGCTCTGTCACAGCAGAAAGAAAAACATGGCTAAACTCAGCTGATGTCTACACATGGAGGGAACATTTAGACCAGCTTTAGCCAGAGGGGAATTAGCCATCCCAGTGGTTGGAATTTGAGTTTTCGGAAGCCTTGCCCATGAGGGCTAAGGGGCTCTGGGGTCCTAAATACACTTGAAATGCAGTCTAGGGTAAAAAGACTTGCAATTTCTAGAAAGTCCTAGCACCATACTGGGCTCAGAGCTAGTGGATATGGGACACCAGTCAAGGTGACTAAGGGAGTGCTTGTGCCTCTCCCCCAACAAACCCAGGCAGCACAGTTTGCAGCAACAAAAGTGACAAGTAAGGAGGACTTTGTCTTGCATCTTGGATACCAGGTCAGCCATATTAGGATAGGGCACTGGGAAGAGTCATGAGTCCCCCATTCCAGGCCCTAGCTCCTGAACAACATATCTAGACATACCCTAGACCAGATGAGAACTTGCTACCTTAAGGAAAGAAGCCAGAACATGCTGACAAAAATGCCACTGGGCCTTGAAGAACCAGCAGCAATACCTAGGTAGTTAATCATGGGCCTTGGGTGAGTCTCTGAGAGATGCTGGCTTCAGGTACCAGCTTGGTCACATTGGGTAGAGCACCAAGAGGGCTACTGACTTCCCTGATTTTAGACCTTGGCTCTTGGATGGCATCTCTCAACATGTCCTGGGCCAAAAGGGAGTTCACTGCCCTGAAGGGTGAGTTCTAGGCCTGATGGCTTCACCACAGCATGACTGAAGAGCCCTTGAGGTCTTTAAGTGAACATCTGTGATAGCCTGGTAGTACCTCTCTTGAGTTTCTGGTGGTGGTGGCCATGAGGAAAGGCTCCTCTGCCTGGGGAAAAGGGAGGGAAGAGTAGGAAAAATATTATCTCGTGGTTTGAGTGACACCTTAGCCTCAATACAATAGAATACCAGGCAGATTTCTAAGGTTTTTGATTCCAGTCCCTGGCTTCCAGATAGTACCTGTGGACCCACCTGAGGACTGAGGGAACTCACTACCCTGATGAAAAAGACAAGCCTGGTTGGTTTTGTCACCTGCTGATTATAGAGTTCTAGGGCCTTGAGCAAACATAAGCAGTAGCCAGGTAGTTGTTACACTGGGCTTTGGTTGAGACCAAGTGCTGTGCTGGCTTCAGTTCTGACCCAGTGCAGTCTCAGTGGTAGTGGCCACAGAGGTGTTTATGTCTAGCTTCAGGCAGCTCAGCAGGTAGACAGAGACTCTGTTTGGGAGAAAGTAAAGGAAGAGGACAAGAGTTTCTACCACTTTCAACTTTTCCCCTCTAAGTATAATGTTGACTGTGAGTTTGTCATAGATAGCTTTTATTACCTTAAAATATGTCCCTTCTATGCCGATTTTGAAGAGGGTTTTAATCATAAAGGGATGCTGGATTTTGTCAAATGCTTTTTATGCATCTCTATTGAGGTAATCATATGATTTTTGTTTTTAATTCTGTTTATGTGGTGTATCACATTTATTGAATTGTGTATGTTAAACCATGCCTGTATCTCTGGTATGAAACCCACTTGATCATGGTGGATAATTTTTTTGATGTGCTATTTGAATACTCACAGTCAACTGATCTTCAAAAATGCAAAAAAAAAAAAAAAAAAACCAAAAAAACCAAAAACAACAACAAAAAAACGTAAACTGGGAAAAGGACCCCCTATTCAATTAAAATGATGCTGAGATAACTGGCAAGCCACATGTAGAAGAATAAAATTGGATCCTCATGTCTCACCTTATACAAAAATCAACTCAAGATGGATCAAAGACTTAAACCTAAGACCTGAAAACATAAAATTTCTAGAAGATATCAGAAAAACTATTTTAGACATTGGCTTAGGCAAAGAGTTTATGATGAAGAACCCCAAAACAAATGCAACAAAGATAAATAGATGGGAGTTAATTAGACTAAAAAGCTCTGCACAGCAAAAGAAATAACCAGCAGAGAAAATAAACAACCCACAGAGTGGGAGAGAATTTTCACAAACTATGCATTAAAAAAAGGACTAATTACCAGAATCTACAAGGAACTCAAACAAATCAGCAAAATCCCCAAATAATCTCATCAAAAAGTGGGATAAGGACATGAATAGATATTCTCAAAAGAAGATACACAAATCACCAAAAAGTATATGGGAAATGCTCAACATCACTATTTATAAGGGAAGTACAAATCAAAACCACAATGAGATATCACCTTACTCCTGTAAGAATGGCCATAATCAAAAAATTAAAAAATAATAGATGTTGGCATGGATGTTGTGAAAAGGGAACACTTTTCCTATGCTCGTGGGAATGTGAACTAGTACAACCAATATGGAAAACAGTATGGAGATTCCTTAAAGAACTAAAAGTAGATCTACCATTTGATCCAGCAATTTCACTGCTGGGTATCCACCCAGAGTAAAATAAGTCACTATATAAAAAAGAAACTTGCACATGCATGTTTATAGCAGTGCAATTGACAATTGTAAAAATATGAAAACAGCCCAAATGCCTATCAATCAACAAGTGGATAAAGAAAATTAAAGAAAATGTGATATATATACACACACACGTATACACACACACACACATCATGAAATACTACTTAACCATAAAAAAGAATGAAATAATGACATTTGCAGCAACCTGGATGGAGTTGGAGACCATTATTCTGAGTGAAATAACTCAGAAATAGAAAACGAAACATTGTGTGTTCTCACTTATGAATGAGAGCTAAGTTATGAGAACACGAAGGTATAAGAATTCTAAAGTGAACTCTGTGGACTCAGGGGTAAGAGTGGGAGGGGGGCAAAGGTTAAAAGACCACTCATTGAGTATAGTGTACACTGCTTGGGAAACAGGTGCACCAAAATCTCAGAAACCACCACTAAAGAAATTATCCATGTAACCAAACACCACATGTTCCCCCAAACTATTGAGATTTTTTAAAAAGACAAAAAAAATTAAGATAACACAGAAAAGGAATTCAGAATTCGATTAGATACATTTAATAAAGAGATTGAAATAATTAAAAAGAATCAAGCAAACATTCTGGAGTTGAAAAATGCAACTGAGATATTGAAGAAGGCATCAGAATCTCTTATTGGCAGAATTGATTAAGGAGAATAAATAATTAGTGAACTTGAAGAGAGGGTATTTGAAAATACACAGTCAGAGGAGACAAAAAGAATGACACACTTACAAGATCTAGAAAATTCTCTCAAAAGATCAAATCTTAGAGTTATTGGCCTTAAGTATTTACGGGTTAACCCATTACGGGAAGGGGTAGAGAAAGAGATAGGGGTAGAAAATTTTTTAAAAGAGATAACAGAGAACTTCCCAAACTGAGGAAAACATATTAACATTCAAGCAAAAGAAGTTTATAGAACACTATGCAGATTTAACTCAAAGAACACTACCTCAAGGCATTTAAATCAAACTCCCAAAGGTCAAGGATAAAGAAGGATTCTAAAAGCAACAAAATGAAAGAAACGAATAACTTGCAAAGGAGTTGCAATATGTCTGGAAGGTTTAAAGGCCAAGCAAGAGTGGCATGACATATTTCACTTGCTGAAGGAAACATCTCTTAACACAGAATATATCTGGCAAAAATATCCTTCAAACATGAAGGAGAAATAAAGACTTCCTGACAAACAAAACCTGAGGTATTTTATCAACACCAGACTTGTCCTATGAGAAACACTAAAAGGAATTCTTTAATTGCAGCACTCTTGACAATAGCAAAGACATGGAACCAACTTAATGCCCATCAATATAGAATGGATAAAGAAAATGTGGTACATACACACCATGGAATATTATGCAATCACTAAAAATGAGATCATGAACTTTGCAACAACATCAATGCAGCTGGAGGCTATTATTCTAAGCTAATTAAAAGAAACAGAAAACAAAATATCACATGTTCTTATAAGTGGAAGCTAAACAGTGAGTACACATGGATACAAAAAGGGAACACAATAGACACTGAGGCATACTTAAGGGTAGAGTGTGGGAAGAGAGAGAGGATCTAAAAATTACTTATGAGATACTATGCTTATTACCTGGATGATGAAATAATCTGTATGCCAAACCCCTGTGTCATGTAACTTACCTATATGACAAACCTACACATGTACCCCTGAAGCTAACAATTTAAATAGTAATAATAATACATAGCAGCTTAAAATAAAAGGAAATAACTGATACATGTTTCCTGATACCCACTGCACATTTCAATCATAGTAAATTACTGAGGTTTGAATCTGGCTTGATGTAAAGATGTGAACTCCTTGGTTGCAGAAACTGCATTTATTTTTCACTACTATGGACTCATTTACCCAGTAGTCAGTGGAATACCCGGCACATGGCTATGGTTAAGTAAATACATGTTGAATAAATAATTTTCTTTTGAAAGAAAGTTGGTTAACGTAAGTGTTTGATGTATCACTGGCTCCAGAATGGGACAGCCTTTGAGTCACGCACCAACAGGGAGAGATATAAACAGAAGTGTAGCTATGTTCATATTAAAAGCCATCACTCTAATGTTATGGCCATGTTCATTGACTATTTCCATTCTACGTGCCCCTCAACCCCCAGAAAAAAGAAACACAAGAACAGATCAGCGTGGATTCTATTACAGTGCTAATGATAACAGCATCTTTGTAACCTACCTAATAGGTGCAAAAGTAATTGTGGTTTTGCCATTTTAATGGCAAATTTTAAAAACTGCAATTACTTTTGCACCAACATAATAGTGTGCCAGAACTTTTCTTCATGTCTGCTGAGTTTGCTTTTCCTTGAGCTTGTAACAAGTATTGTTTTATGCAACATTTTATTAGATCTTGATTTCACATGGACTGTGGACAGATATACCCATACTTATTTCAATCAGCTTATAAACTATTTTTTTAAATAAAGACATAGACCTAGATTCATATTCTTTTGTTTTCATTTGGGGCAGTAACTATTATAATATGCCTTTTGAGTACATCAAGTAATTTTAAAGCTTTACTTCCATGTACTAATATATTTTTAAAAATCTCTTTAGTATCTATTGCCCTTAGGGCAATTTAGTGTCAAATTATAATTTTTTTGATAATCCTTCTGTTATGTAACTTTTGAGATACAAGCTGTGATATTATTTGGGGAGCTGGGAGCAATTTGGGGCTTGTTATAGGTGTTTTTTTCTCAATAAATTAGTGAAAGGAGACTAAGGAAAAAATCATGATTATTATTTAAAATAGTTGATTGCATGATAATAAACAAGGAAGTCATCTGGTTATCTTTGTTTTTGCTTCAGACAATGCTTCAGATCTAGGTGACTGTATGAAATTGTCACCATTTCCAAAATATTTTCTCGAAAATATATGATACAGGTTCAATCAAGCCTGTGATAGGCTGCGTTTGTGTGGGTGTGACTAGGGAGGGAGAAAATATCAAAGTACAAAATAGAACATTTCTGAATAGAGCTACACATGCTTCGATTAGACAAATTCTAAGATTTTTGTACCATCTTCACATTCCCAATAATTCTGTTTCTACAGACTCCTGTGAAAGGAAGAAATTGGTTGGTTCCTCTGTAAGCCCCTCCTAGCCAGAGCAGTCAAGAAAATGCTATGCAATGTATCCCCTTGTTTATTCTACTCAACGTGCAGATCTTTGAATCTGTGTCTTTTTATTAACTTGACTTTTTGATAATATGGTCATGCACCACATAACAATGTTTTGTTAAATGATAGACCTCATAGATGACAAAAGTGGCCCTATAAGACTGTAATAGAGCTGAAAATTTTCTATCCCCTAGTGACATCATAGCATAATTACTTTATTTTAAAAATAAATTTAGTGTAGCCTAGGTGTACAGTGTTTATAAAGTCTGTATTAGTCTCCAGTAATATCCAGGGCTTCACATTGGCTCACCTCTCCCTCATTGACTCATCCAGAGCAACGTCCAGTCCTACAAGCTCCATTTATGGTAAGTGTCCTATCCAGGTGTTCCATTTAAACGTTGTTTTAACCATAACTTTGTTGTACCTTTCCTGTTTCATTACACAAATATTTATCACTGTGCTTTAATTACCTACAATATTTAGTACAGTAACATGCTGTATAGGTTTGTAGCTTAGGAGAAATAGACCACATCACCTAGGTTTCTGTAAGTACCCTCTATGATGTGTGCAAAATAAAAAAAATTCTGTAACAATGCATTTCTCAGAATGTATGCTATCATTAAGCAACATGTGACTGTATATGGTAACAGGATACACTTATAAATAAAGTAGATAAAATGATAAAAATCTTGAGTAGACTTTCAGAACAAACTGCTGAGAGAAAAATATATTGTGCGTTGTGTGTTTGTAAATTTCCAAAGGAAATATATAATGAGTACAAATTGATGGAAGTGATCAGGGTTTTTTGAAAGCATAACTGGATTGGTGTATAAAGGAATATGTATGATTTTCTATTAATTATTTAACAAAATGGATACATGTGAAAAAGGTAATGGCTTTTCTTTTTTGTCTTTCTCTGAAGCACAACTGTTGCAGATGCTCTTAGATTTTACATAGAACATGGAAAAACTTTAAAAAACAAACATCTTTAATTCTTGGGTGCAATGTTTACAAATAGTAATAGCTCATATTTTTATCACTCAAAGGTTTGCAAACCTTTTCTCTACATAGTTATTACCTTTATCCATATTGGTATATGGTGGGCAGAGGAGAATTTGTCTTTTTTTACTTAAGGGAAATTAGCTCAGAGAGATTAAATAGTTAATGGGGCAATATAGGAATCTGGCACTCTGAGCCCCTGTGCAAGGGTTTGCCTCCTATTCACCACACATCTTTTGGGCCCTGGGAGCGAATGCTTCTTATGGCACCATCTTGAGCAAATAATTTCAGTTTTTTTGTTTGTTTTTTTGCTTCATTTGCCCCCATATCAGATGGATGATGTTTCAAAAATTCTTGGAGAGTTACAAATAATTTGTCTTTTCTGTTTCACAGAAGAAAGAGACATTATACAAATGTGAGCTGTTGTCACAGCAATGATAAGAAATCAGGGGTCAAAAGATGTGGAGTAAAAGAGAATTTCAGAGAAACCACAAAACACAGCAAGAAACAGAGACAGGAGAAGATTGCTTTGACAAAATTGCAGAAGGTGAAATCTTGGCATCTTCTTATTTCTGTGGAGAAGATTATATTGTCAGGCTGAGCTGGAAGAATCACATGGTCATACTGTAAGTGCTATGGTTCCGAGTGCCACATCCAGATCAATTTTCAACCTGAGATTTATAATGATAATCCCCACAAGTTGCTTGAGATCCTTAACAGTGAGGTTTTTAGTGAGTTTAACCAACTCTCAGTGCTTGAAAACTTGCCTACAGGGGGCAGCGCAAATACAACTAAACTTAGGGGCAAAGCATGAAATGCATCCAGATTCACAATTGTTTCAGGATCCGCTTGCAACTGAAGCACTGGCTACACAAGACTTGGCTGAGGGAATGTATATAAAACAGAATATACCAGTATGATGTTAGTTTTAAAGGTCAATTTTTGGCAGTGGGAGGGTTAGCATTAACATTCATAATGTCACCTGTTATATATGTGTTATTTTGACATTTTAATAATTTAGAATATAGAAATGAATATGCTAATACCACTTGGTAGAGCTAATGCCCATATATATATCACTTGGAATTGTTACAAATTGGTTGAGAATACAAGATCCCTTCTTATGAACTTGGAATTGTTAGAAATTGGATAAAAATTAGAGATGATCCCTTCTTATGACTTCAGCCTAGGAGTACATTGTGGAAAGCCAGGACCAAATCTGACACACTGAAACTTTGATTCCTGATTTTTGAACAAGGAAAAAAACTAGGTGATGTAAACTGGCTTTCCAAGAAGTTATGAATACAGAAACTGGATGTCAGATATAGATGATCTAAGCTGAGTTGCCTATTCTCTGCCCTTTGCCCTATCCTAAACCTGTGTGGATGGAAATGAGCCCACCATTTGCTCTGAACTGGTGCATTCCTTCCTCACTGCAGGTTGAAGAGGTCTTGAAACATTGTGCTTTCCTCTCCAGGGGAAGGATAGCACTGGCAGCCATTCACTGGCCCAGCAATATCCTGGATTGAGAGGGTATCATTTGTATTACTTGCTGAATGAAACATAGTGAAAATGACTACAGATACCCTCAACTAAGTCCAAGACATCATTTTCAAATCAGGACGGCCCTTGCCATCTAGACTGAACAGAGATTCCAGTTTCCAGGAGAGTTGATGGAGTAATGATAAAAGCACCTCCCAAAACTTTTGCCTTGGTAAGTTTTGGATTCAGGAGACATCTGAGTTCCCATTCCCTTCAAACTTTCAATGACAGTGACTTACAGTTCCCCACAAATTTCCCTTGATTTCCTGACCATGGAGCCACATATTATGTTCTTTCTATCCATATATTAATACGTGGGTATAAGCCAAGATATAGGACTTTAAGCACGTTGCATGGACGCCTAGTCCGTATCACTGACCTTGTATTCTCAAAGCTTACCACTGGGCCCTAAGTCCTTTACTGAATGTAAAGCATTCAATAAAGAGTTTAAGGGCTCTTTTGTTTATTTCTGCCACATCCAGAATGTTTGGTTTAATTAAGATCTGAAAAGGAATTGTATTTAAACTTCTCATTTAGACCCTTCTAAGGAAAATGCCAAGAAAAGAAGATTGTGATCTTTTTCTTGGTGGTTTCATAATAGAAAGTCTTAAGAACAGTTACAGTTGTTGAAATCCACCCTCTCTCTGATTCACTGAATTGGAGATAGCTATTCAACTACTAGTTGTACTTTCTCACTAACTCTCTTAATTATTTCTAGGTACTACAGAGTGGCACATAACTAAACATTATCAAGGAATTTTACAGCCCTAGGCCTTCTATTACCATGTATTACAGTCTGCTGTAATCATTCTAATGGTCTAAGATGTTGCAACTAATTTACCCAAGGCCTGAACGCCAGAAGTGCCGAAATTTTCTGATAGTTTTATTCTGCATCCAACCATTACCAAGAAGGAGGATGTATTACTTCTCATTTCTTTACAAGTGTCAGTGCAAATCCAGCCATCAAACAAAAGTTAGACCTAAAAGCTTTTAGATTACAGCGATTATTACAGATTCTACATGAGATAAAAATGTAATTGCTCCATTTCTTTTATTCTTTATTTCATTTTCTTCCCTCTCACTGTATATTTTAGATTGTCCTGCTTGACTGCCAGGTCAGACCCAGCACACAAAGATATTTGTCATAAGACTGGGGAGCTGCAGTGTTCTTTTTCATAAGAAAGGAAATGCTTGGAGTTTCTCTTCCAAATGAATCACAAAACTTCCATGGTCATTTTCATTTTAAATTATTTTATGTCTATGTAAACTCATGCATTGCCTATAAAGGAATAATATTTCCAGCCATGTTGATAGTGACAGAGAATGAGCTGAAGGCAGAAATCCTTCACAGGTAAAGTGGTGCGTGCATTTTTTTCATCTTGCTCCTTTTTTCCTTTTCCATATTCACTCATCCTTTTAAATTCTTTGAATCTATTTTTTCCTCCCTCTCTCCTTTCCTATCCTCCATCTCTATCTTTGTCACTTATTAATTCCTCTTCTTTTTCTCCAGACTTGGATATTCGTCCATTCTCTCATCATTCTCTTTCATACACATTCTCTGACTTGTAGATCCTAAGATTCTTATATTCTAAAACGAACCCTCTGCTTAACAGGGTATGTTTATAAACTATTTGACTGAGGAGGAATTGCCCCAGTTATCAAAGACATCCTGTTGGGAATGTCAGCCTTTTACTCTTGTTCATGCTCAGAGAAACAGTGCTGCAGGGATTATAGCCTCAGTCGCTGGAATATGGCAGACCCAGATTTTAAATTTGTTTGCCCTTTGCCTCCTAATATCTATTTTCCCCTAAGTTTACCTGGGCACATTTCCCAGTTTGCCTTGCAAATAAACGTGTTGCCATATAACTGCCCTTTGTCTAATAAAATGAAACTGAACATGTTTTGTATAGTTTCTGGGAAGAGTCCTTAAACGGAGAAGGAACTCTGTTCTTATTATCTATCTTATGTCCTGAAATGCTTATGTGATGTCTGAAGCTCCAGCAGTCATTTGTAACCATTAAGACAAGAGTCTTTTCCTAGGGAGGATGAGATGGAATAAACTGATAACTTTGTGGATTATTCATAATAGTCCTGAATTGCCTATATTTGTTTTTTTGTTTAAAAAAAAAAGTGAAACAGATCAACTTTTATTATGTTTAAACTACTTTTTAATTGAAGTTTTCCATCCTGTGCAGCTAATTGTAACTGAGGCACCCAGATTTTCCCAATTCCTGTTTCTACCCCAGATGCCCTGCTGCTTATCTGAGTTTCTGGAATGATTTTTCATTTGATTACTTTCTACATGTCCCTGTTTCCTAATGCATTAATATTGGGTTTGCCAATAAGAAACTTTTTAGAGTTGGAATACTGCTGATCATTTCTGTTTGCTAGTTTTTGGTAACCAAATCATTTTGACTTCTAGGATCAGCCATCGTTTATGCTTTTTTGCCCAATTTTGATCCATGCTGTATTCTGACTGTAAAATGTGCCCCAAAGTCATGCACATAACCTTGAACTTCGGGTTTTGGTGGTTTGAGACCATTTCACTGATATTTCTCAATATTAATGAAAATTCTAGATGTTAATTCTTCATATTTTAAAAATTTTCATGTTGATTCTCACTTTTTTCTTTTTCTAAAATTTAGTTGATCTCTATTTCTATTAACATTTTTTTCTATTAGTGCGTCGTTGTTATATGTTCAAAACAAAATACGGAACACCTTAATTTACATATATTTTATGATGTAACTTACATCTGACAGTTTAATCTTTCTTTGTACTTCTGGTGAATGCCCTTTAGAATTAGAAGGAGGAAAATTTTACCTAATTATAATAGTTTACATATGCAAATATTATCAGATTTAATAATCATGTTTCCCTAGAAATGATGAACAAAGCCACATGTGTTTTAAGTGGATCATAAATCTTGCTGATTACGTTACTGTCCTGAGTCATTTACTATAAAGAAATTATAGTCATTAAACCTCTAAACTTTAGCTTAGCTCATTTCTCAAGCAGATATTTCTGTGTTTAAGATTTAAACATGGACCTAGAAGCAGCTTCTTTGCTCCTTCTCAAATCTCCTCCTGGTTCAGCCTACCCGCCTCCACTCCTGCCTCCACTATTTCCATCAGGGTGACCCAGAAGTTCTACAAGGTGTCCACCTCTGGCCCCCTGACCTTCAGCAGAACACTCCTACACGCGTGGGCCCGGTGCCCCATCAGCTCCTTGAGCTTCTCCTGAGTGGGCAGCAGCAGCTTCACGGGTGGCCTGGGCAAAGGCTATGGCCAGCCAGCAGTATGGGACCATCACTGCGGTCATGGTCAACCAGAGCCTACTGAACCTGGAGGTGGGGACCCCAACAACCAGGCCATGTGCACCCAGGAGAAAGAGCAGATCAAGACCCTTAACAACCAGTTTGCCTCCTTCATCAACAAGGTATGGCTGCTAGAGCAGCAGAACAAGATGCTGGAGACCAAGTGGAGCCTCCTGCAGCAGCAGAAGATGGTTCAGAGCAATGTGGACAACATGTTACAGAGCTACATCAACAACCTTAGGTGGCAGCTGGAGACCCTGGCCTAGGAGAAGCTGGAGGCGGAGCTTGGCAACATGCAGGGGCTGGTGGAGCACTTCAAGAACAAGTATGAGGATGACATCAGTAATCCTACAGAGATAGAGAATGAATTTGTCCCCATCAAGAAGGATGTGGATAAAGCTTATATGAACAAGGTAGAGCTGAAGTCTCGCCTGGAAGGACTGACTGAGGAGATCAATTTCCTCAGGCAGCTATATGAAGAGGAGATCCGGGAGCTGCAGCCCCAGATCTCAGACCCACTGTGGTGCTGTCCATGGACAACAGCCGGTCCCTGGACATGGACAGTATCATAGCCGGGGTCACGGTGCAGTACAAGGAGATTGCCAACGCAGCGGGGCTGAGGCTGAGAGCATGTACCAGATCAAGCATGAGGAGCTGCAGACTCTGGCTGGGAAGCATGGGGATGACCTGCGTCCTACGAAGACGGAGATCTTCGAGATGAATCGGAACATGAGCCAACTGCAGGCTGAGACGGAGGGCCTCAGAGGCCAGAGGGCTTTCCCAGAGGCCGCCATTGCAGATGCCGAGCAGCTGCGGGGAGCTGGTCATTAAGGATGCCAACGCCACGTTGTCCGAGCTGGAGGCCGCCCTGCAGCCAGCCAAGCAGGATATGGCGCAGCAGCTACGTGAGTACCAGGCGCTGATGAACGTTAAGCTGGCCCTGGACATTGAGATCGCCACCTACAGGAAGCTGCTGGAGGGCGAGGAGAGTCAGCTGGAGTCTGGGATGCAGAACATGAGTATCTATACGAAGACCACCAGTGGCTAGACTGGTGGGCTGAGCTCAGCTTAGGGGGGCCTCACAAGCCCCGGCCTGGGCTCCAGCTCCTTCAGCTGCATCAGCTCCACCAGGGCTGTGGTTGTGAAGAAGATCGAGACCTGCAATAAGAAGCTGGTGTCCGAGTCCTCTGATGTCCTGCCCAGGTGAACAGCCATGGCAGCCCCCCGCCAGCCTACCCTTCCTGCGGCTGCCCCAGAGTCCATGAGAAAGGCTGCTGTGCAGGAGAGCACAGGGAACAGGAGGCCCACCTGAGGCTTAGCCGTCGCCCTCAGCCCACCCGCGGGGGAGTTTTCTGCCTGGGGTACCCCTCTTGCCCATGCTCCCACTACAAAACAATTCCTTTTTTTTTTTTTTTCCCCAAAGCTAAACATGGCTTACAATTAAGAAATCAATAGACAATTTAGAGAAAATAGGCCGGGCATGGTGGCTCACTTCTGTAATCCCAGCACTTTGGCAGGCCGAGGTGGGTGGATCACGAGATCTGAAGATCCAGAGAGCATCCTGTCCAACATGGTGAAACCCTATCTCTACTTAAAATAAAAAAATTAGCTGGACATGGTGGCACATCCCTATAATTCCAGCTAAAGGGAGGCTGAGGCAGAAGAATCACTTGAACCAGGGAGTTGGAGGTTGCAGTGAGCCAACATCGCCTTGCCACTGCAGTCCAGCCTAGTGACAGAGTGAGACTCCATCTCAGGAAAAAAAAAAAAAAAAAGAAAAGAAAAAGAAAAAGAAAATTTAGAGAAAATAAGCACAAATTAGATGTCCTGGACTCTTAGCAAATGTTTTTCCTCTTTGACTTTAATATCATACCTTATTGCTATGAACTTATTTACACTGAAGATAATTTAAATATGGATTAAGAATAAGAAAAGTATACTTTCTATGATACATAAACACTCAGCTTCAGATAAGTGAACAAAACAACTAGAGTGAGAGAATACTGTATCATGTGGCTTGATAAAACTTAGCCCTATATGCTTTCTAAAGGAAAAGAAAGGTAGCTGGATTAACCAGAGCAGTGGCAATTAGAGAGAACATGACTTTAGCACTGAAACGTTTCACTGAAGAAAATCTAATAAATATGAGAACAATGAAAGTTAACTTCTCCAGGAAAATAAAGATGGACTATTTAGTGTGAATTAAGATTCACTAGCAATGTCTTCTTTTTGCAGCGTATATAAGAGTTGAAAGTACATTCACACAGATTTTCTCAATGTAATTCATGCAAGAACCAAAGGAAAGGTGTAACACATATATCCTTATCTACATTATACAGATTTGCAGCCCAAGTCTCCAAGGCTCAGCTATATAAGTGATTTGGCATTAGGAAGTGACAGCTAAGACTGGAAAATTGAACCCAGGCTTTCAGACTAAATGACAGTGCCATGTCACTCTATACTGCACAGTCAACTGAGAGTCAGCCTGCCCACACAAAGGGCTGTCATTTGAAGGGGAAGAGTCAATTCATTCTCTATTGCACTGGAAAGCAGGATGAGGACCACTGGGTGGAATTTACAGGGAGTCTGATTTTGCCTCAATTTGAGGAAGAACTTTTCAATAATGAGAGCTGTCTAAGCAAGGAACAATCTGCCTTGTCAAATCAATAAGCAACCTGTTACTGAAGGCGTTTAAGCCTAAGCCTATAGACCACTTCTCAGGAATACTAAAGGAAAGATGACTTGACGGACACATTTAACGTCTAAGACTTTATCCAACCTAAAGATTCAGTAGATGGTGTAGGATGACATTTGGAGAAGACGATCTATACCCTTGGACTTCAAAATCTTCAGGTCATATCTAAGCAATCCTGATGTGCTATGAAATGACGCAATTGATGTGCAACTCTGATGTTTCTTGCAGAAGCTCCTTTTAGCCAGATTTTCAGTTCAACTGGTACATCCAGACTGGTTGAATGTGATGGGCTGGAGATCTACGTTCTAATATGTTTAAGATCTGTTTCCTCTTATTGATGCTCCTGAAAACTTTGCTATTTCTGGAATCATTAGGTGAGACTATTTCCTCTATTGAAATATCACCTCAAACTATGTTTTGCATTTCTTTTAGGGGCTTGAGAGTTATCATAAGACATATCTGAATAATTAGTTGAGAGTTTGGGGGGCAGGTAGGGGAAAATTAGGAAATTGTTTAAATCTGGGGTAGAATCAAATTTAAGAATTTTGGCCAGGAATGGTTGCTCATGCCTGTAATCCCACCACTGTGGGAGGCCAAAGTGGGTGGATCACCCGAGGTCAGGAGTTCAAGACCAGCCTGGCCAACTTGGGGAAACCCTCTTTCCACTAAAAATACAAAAAAAAAAAAAAATGTAGCTGGGAGTGGTGGCGTGCACCTGTCATTCCAGCTACTGAGGAGACTGAGGCAGGAGAATCACCAGAAGACAGAGGTTGCAGTGAGTGGAGATTGTGCCACTGCACTCCAGCCTGGGTGACCCAGTGAGACTCTGTCTCAAAAAAAAAAAAAAAAAAAAAAAAAAAAAAAAAAAAAAAAATTGAGCATGGAATTAGTGCTAAGATGGACTCCAGTTTGCCATCTGCCCACACATGCATTTCTCACTTCCTTTCTTTTGCACTGCTGTGAAGCACAAACATTTCCTTATTCATCTTGTGCATTTCCAATGGCACAAATTAGTTTTCCAAGGAAAATTTTATGTCCTCAAGCAAATTATATTTCATGTCTGAGATTCAAATGTTTGCAGCTTTGCATGAGAGACCCCAGAGTGGCATTTAAGCACTTGCAGAGTCAACTAAACTGTACTTAGATTTTATCCTGAACTCAAGAACAGGGCAAGGTCATAAAACATTCAGAGACTCAATGCAGCACAAACAACTTTCGATCATGGCTGGGAGCTCATTTTCCACCTCATTTTTCCTCATATTTTGGGGAAAGAGAGAGTCACATTTATGTTTGACTTCTAAGTACAAAGATGCTATATAGCAACAGTGCAATAACAATATTTTCCTTATATTGTTTCTAATGCCCACAAGCATCTTTCCAAGTAGATATGGTAATCCTCATATTTTATTTATTTATTTAAGTAATTCGAAGCTTCCATTAGTCCCAAAAGATCAGGCCCAAACTAGAAATAAAAATAACTTTTCTGTTACTTCAAATGCTAGGAGCGCCTATCATTTGTTGTTATTAATAATAACTTTTTTAAAAGAGCTAAACTGTGTGTGGGAAAGCATGCAGCTGAGCACCAGGTTCAACTGGAGCCAGGAACTTAAAGTCGGCCAGTGTCACTCATTCCCTCGCCATTTCTCAGCTTTTCATTCTCTGTGCCCAATTAGTACTCTTACCCTCTTACTAGACAATGACTTGCAACATTGTAATTTCAGATACCAGTCACTTGTCATATTTTCAAATAACATGTATTTTAAATTAAATATGACTATATTATGGTTTTCATATAAAATATTAATTTAAATTGTATATACATTTTCACTTTAAAGACTATCAGCTTCTGTGTTTCTGCTGTTTTCATTTGGCAAAAACAATATTTATTTATTTTTATTTTCCAAAGTAGTTTTTGCTGAGTATTACATTTTAACTTAACATTTATTTACTCTTTAATTTTTTACGTTTTCCTTAAGTTTTTTCATTTTTAGTGTAGAGAGGTTGCTTTTTAAATTAATTCCTGATAAATTATGTTTTTGATGCTATTTGATATGGAATTCTGGTTATTTTCCAATTGTATTAGTACATAAAACTACAATTGATAGTTGTACTTTGACCTTGTATCCTATGATGCAGCTGGAATTATGTATTAATTTAGCTTATTTAGTAATAAGATGTTTTGTATGATGTTTAGGATTTTGTCCACTGACAATTTTTGGTGTTAGCTTTATGTTTGCTTTTCAATTGTTAAGGCTTTTATTTTAAAAATTATTCTTGCTTTATTTCACTCTTTAGATTGAATGTTGAATAGATCTGATGAGTGTGAGAATCCTTAACAATAAAGCACTCTGTTTCACTATTAAGAATGACGTTAGCCGCCAGTTTTTCATAGATACCCTTTTATCAGATTGATGAAGTTCCCTCTATTCCAAGATTGATGAAATGTTGTTGCATCTTGTCATATATTTTTTTCTGCACCTATTTAGATTATGATATATGTTTTATTCTGTACGATTGAATATATTGATTTTTAAAATTTAGACAAATCTTACATTCATAGGATCACTCCCCACAATGTATTTATTGCTTGATTTAATTTGCTAATATTTTCCTGAGAATTGTGTGTACATTCTCATGAAGAAGATTATTAATTTATATATTTTTAAAGTATTTTTCACTCTTTTTCAAGGCATTGCTTATTTCATAAAATGGGAAGCATTTTCTGTCTCTTCTGAAAACATTCTTACAAGAATGGTATTGTTGGCCAGGAGTGGTGGCTCACACCTGTAATTCCAGAACTTTGGGAGGCCGAGGCAGGCGGATCACTTGAGGTCAGGAGTTTGAGACAAGCCTGGCCAACATGGCGAACCCCATCACTACTAAAAATACAAAAATTTGCCAGGCATGGTGGTGCACACCTGTAACCCAAGTTACTCGGGAGGCTGAGACAGAAGAATTGCTTGAACCTGAGAGGTGGAGGCTGCAGTGAGCCAAGATTGTGCCACTGCCCTCCAGCCTGGGTGACAGAGTGAGACTCTGTCTAAAACAACAACAACAACAAAAAACATAGAATGGTGTTGTTTTTTATTAAAATTTAGCAATGAAATAAGGAGTCTAGAATTATCTTTAATTTTTGAGAATATAACTTTTTCGTTAGTATAGAGCTATTCATATTTTATGTTTTTTGTCTGTATGGCTTAGTTGAAGACATGCATTAATTTCATCTAAGTTGACCAATTAATGTCATAACATGACTCATAATATTTCCCTAGGATTTGCCTTTAATATCTGTAGAGATATGTTATCTTGTACTCCAATATTTATCAGTATTATTAGGGGCTTATCAATCATATAAATCTTGTCAAACTACCAACTTTTGGATTTTAAATGATTTTCTTTCCTATTTCACTAACTTTCACACATCTTTATTTCTCCCTGTTGCTTACTTTGGCTTAAATTTGCTCACCTTTTCTCTGTCCTCTTAAGATGTAGACATACATAATTAATTCTAGAGTCATCTTTTTTCCTGATGTTGGCATTTTACTATAAACTTCTCTGTAAGTACTGCTTTAGTATGATCCTACAAATTACAATATGTCGTGAGATTCTATCATTCATTTTTAAATACTTTTAATTTTTCACTGTAATTTCATCTTTGGCAGAGGTTATTTAGAAGTCTATTTTTTAAAATAATTCTAATATATTAAGCTTTTATTCATTTGTGAAATTTTTATTTCTAAGTTAACTACATTGTTTTTAGGGAATCAACTTGGTCAGCCACGGTGACTAATGCTTGTGATCCCAGCGCTTTGGGAGGCTGAGGTGGGCGGATCATGAGGTCAAGAGACCGAGACTGTTTTGGCCAACATGATGAAACCCCGTCTCTACTAAATATACAAAAATTAGCCAGGCATGGTGGCACGCACCTGTAGTCTCAGCTACTCAGGAGGCTGAGGCAGGAGAATTGCTTGAACTCAGGAGGTGGAGGTTGCAGTGAGCCGAGACTGGCCACTGCACTCCAGCCTGGCGACAAAGCCAGACTCCGTTTCAAAAAATATATATATATCTTGAAAATTTTTGAGCATTCTGCAGTATATGGTCTCTTTCAGTTAATGTTACCTGCGTTTTTTTTTTTTTTTTTTCTTTCTGAGACAGGGTCTTGCTCTGTTGCCTAGGCTGGAGGGCAGTGGAACAATCTGAGCACACTGCCACCTCCACTTCCCAGGTTCAAGTGATTCTCCCACCTCGGCCTCCCGAGTAGTTGGGATTACAGGCGTGCCACTACACCTGGCTAAATTTTGTATTTTTAGTAGAGACAGGGTTTCACTATGTTAGCCAGGCTGGTCTCCAACTCCTGACCTCAAGCGATCTGCCCGCCTCAGCCTTCCAAAGTGTTAGAATTACAGGTGTGAGCCACCATGCCCGGGCAATATGTGCTCTTAAAAAGAAGATGTATTCTTCACTAAGGTGTGCTATTATATAAATGTAAAAATTTCTATCAAAGTAGTTGCTAGTGTTGTTCACATCATCAACTACTGATTTTTTTTGGTCTAGATATAAGTAACTGTAAGAGTCATGTCCTAGTCTAACTGTGATTATAGATTTGTCTGTTTTCTCCTTTATTTCTGTTTTGCTTTATCTATTTTGAATCTCTGTTATTAGGCATATACCTTTCTATAATTGTTATGTGTGTTTGATGAAATGATCATTCTAACATTTGGAAATATCACTTTTGCTTTTTGTTCACCTACTTGCTTATATCTTGCTGTTAGAAATATAAACACTCCACTTTCATAGGCTTCAATTTGCATAGAAAATAACTTCCTTTTACTTACTTTCTTTGCCTTTGTTCAGCTAATTCTTTTTCAGTATATATTAACATTTTTATTCAAATGTAATATACATATAGAAAAAAGTATCATAATTCCTCACACTGAAAAAACCCACACATAGCCTCCAAGTCAACACAAAAACATTATTAGCACCCCCAAAAGGACTCTGTGAATTTGGTTCACATCATTATTTGTATCAGAGTAATGAATATCCTGACTTCTAATACCATAAAAGACAGAATTTTCCCAATGGATTCTTGTTTTATATAAAATGAATCATGCCATGCATACTACTTATTTGTATGGTCTATATGTGTGTGATTTGTTAAACATAATTTGTGAGATTAACCCATATAGTTCTTTGTAGCTGTATAGATTTATTCTAATTTCTGGATATTGTTACTTTGTATAAGTATGCAAAAATTATACCAATCCATTCTGCTGTTATTGTGTTAATGTTATTGTGTTGAAGGGTATTTGGTAGTTTTAGCTATTGTTGTTGTTTTTGTTATTGTAAACAGTGGTTCTGTGAAAATTATTATACTTATCTTTTAATGAACAGATGTCCATGGGTCTATTGGGTATATAGAAAAAAGTTGAATTGTGTTGCCATAGAAAATGCATATATTTAGTAGATGCTGTCAAAGAGTTTTCCAAAGTTGTACCAACTTACTCTTCTACCAGTTATGTATGATATTTCTGGCTGTCCCATATCTTCACAAATACTGGGTATTGCATTTTTCATTTTAATAATTCTGTTCATGTATGAGGGGTATTTCATTGTGATTTTAATTTGCATTTTCTGGTAGACTAATGAAATTAAGTTTCTTAAGTAACTTTTAATATAATTGTTGGCCATTTGAATGTCCTTTTTTGTGAATAATCTATTTAAGACCTTACCCCCCATACTTTATTTGGTTGCCGCCCTTTTATTATTGATTCATATAATTTCTTCATGTATTTTAAATCCAAAATTTTGCAGCATATATGTAAAAATATATCCTCCCACCCCTTGGCCAACCAATTATAAAGTTCCCAATTAGCAAAAATTTTTAATTTTAATATAGCACAATTTTTATTTTCCAGCATGTTAGCAAATTTTATTTCCTTTAAGGAAAATGTTTCTTATATAAACATCATAATGATTTTCTCCTACATTTTCTTCCAGAAGTTTCATGATTCATGTCTATAGTTAAATTTTCAATTTATCTGCAAAAGATTTCTATATGTAAGTAAAGATTAAGGTACATATTTTGATATGGTAGCAAATTAAACCAATACTATGTAAGAAAAAGCCAATACTACGTTTTTAAATTAGTATAGTTTTATAATAGGTCTTAATCTGTTGGTATTTAGTCTATCCAGTACCATTTTTCTTTTTTTATAAAAACATAAAATACATGCTGAATTTTCTAGGACAGCAACAATATTATAAATCAGGGAAAGGATGAACCCTCTTTATTTTCAGAGACTATCTCAGGAGTTCTTCTTCATTTCAGAAAAAGTATGTATTAATAGCAATACCATTTATGATATTTAAATCACCACATAAAACCCCTATAGCAGTCTGTGTTCAAGCCTGTGATATTCACCGTGGCTCAATGTTCCAGTTCAAGCATAGAACTATATTATTACATCCTTTACTGTAGCGGTGTTTAAGCACTTAAATGTTGAAACATATGTTTTATTTTAAGTAGCATTCATTTTTTTTCATTCATATCTCAGGGTGTTATATTGATACTTTTTAAAATATATATACTTTAAGTTAAAGTGGGTGAAGGATATGAACAGACACTTCTCAAAAGAAGACATTTATGTGGCCAACAAACATATGGAAAAAAGCTTATCATCACGGGTCAGTAGAGAAATGGAAACCAAAACCATTCTTTCATAAGATTGCTTTGTCCATTCTTGGCCTTTAAAATTCCATATGAATTTTAGAAACAGCTTGTTAATTTCTCTGCTATCCTCCAAAATTTCTAAGTTTTAAAAAATTATTGTATTGAGATTATGTTGAAGTTATATATCAATTTATCATGTTAAATCATCCAATAAATGAATATGGTATTAATCTATTTATTGTCTTCTTTGATTTGAGCATTAATATTGTGTCATTTTTAGGATAAAACATTGTTTTTTCTGTTATAATAAAACTAAATTTTGTTAAATTTATTTTTCTCTGTTGCTGATATATAAAATAAAATTCCTCTTTGTATCTAGTAGTCTTGATAAATTCAGTTATTTAATTTAAACATTTTCTGTAGATTATTTTGAATTTTTTTACATGCACATTTATCTTGTCTAAAATTATTGATATTTTCTATTTCTTTGTTTACAATAATTATGACTTTTTAGTCATTTTTCTTGTTTTATTGACTTGGTTAGAAACTCTTAAAGTACTGAATAAAAGAGGTAATTGTCACTCTTGTTTCATTCCTAATCTTAGGAGGAAAGCTATCAAAAGTTTATCATTAAACATGTCCCTCTACAAAACGACAAGCTAATAACTCTATGACAGGAATAAACCTCTCATATCAACATTAACCTTGAACATAAATGGCCTAAATGCTCCACTGAAAAAAAATATAGACCAAGAAAGTGGATGAAAATAAAACTCAATCTTCTGCTTCCTACAAGAAATTATGCAGGCTCAAGGTAAAGGAGCAGAAGAAGATATATTAAATTGAAAACAAAAGTGTGCAGAATTGGCCATTTTTAGATCAGGTAAAACACTCTAAACCAACAACAGTAAAAGAAGACAAAGAACAGCATTATATAATGATAAAGCGTTTAGCACAACAAGAGGATTTAAATCTCCTAAACATATATTCTGTGGAGAAATAGGAACACTTTTACACTGTTGGCGGGATTGTAAACTAGTTCAACCATTATGGAAAACAGTATGGCGATTCCTCAAGGATCTAGAACTAGATGTACCATATGACCCAGCCATCCCATTACTGGGTATATACCCAAAGGATTATAAATCATGCTGCTATAAAGACACATGCACACGTATGTTTATTGTGGCACTATTCACAATAGCAAAGACTTGGAATCAACCCAAATGTCCATCAGTGACAGACTGGATTGAGAAAATGTGGCACATATACACCATGGAATACTATGCAGCCATAAAAAAGGATGAGTTTGTGTCCTTTGTAGGGACATGGATGCGGCTGGAAACCATCATTCTTAGCAAACTATCACAAGAACAGAAAACCAAACACCGCATGTTCTCACTCATAGGTGGGAACTGAACAATGAGATCACTTGGACTTGGGAAGGGGAACATCACACACCGGGGCCTATCATGGGGAGGGGGGAGTGGGGAGGGATTGCATTGGGAGTTAAACCTGATGTAAATGACGAGTTGATGGGTGCTGACAAGTTGATGGGTGCAGCACACCAACATGGCACAAGTATACATATGTAACAAACCTGCACGTTATGCACATGTACCCTAGAACTTAAAGTATAATAATAATAATAAATTTAAAAAAAACATATATTCATCCAACATCAAACACCCCGATTCATAAAACAAATACTGCTAGACATAAGAAAAGGGATTAAGAATAATACAATAATAGTGGGGGATTTCCATGCCCCACTGTCAACCCTAAACAGGTCATTAAGTTCAGATAGTCAACAAAGACACTCTAAACATAAAATAGATTCTAGACCAAATGGACTTACTAGACATTTATAGAACATTCTACCTAACAACTACAGAATATCAATTTTTCTCGTCTGCTCGTGGAAAATTCTCCACTATTGACTACATGCTTGACTATAAAGCAAGTCTCAATAAACTAAATAAAAGAAATAAAAATCATATCAAGAATTTTCTTGGATCACAGTGGAATAAAATTAGAAGGCAATACCCAGAGGAGGTCTCAAAACTACAGAAGTACATGGAAAGTAAATAATTTACTCCTGAATGACTTTTGTGTAAAAAGCAAAATTTTTAAGGCATAAACAAGAAAATGTTTGAAATGAATGAAAATAGAGACATAACATACCAAAAACTCTGGGATACAGAAAAAGTAGTACTGAGGAAAGTTCATAGTGTTAAATGCCTACATCAAAAAGATAAAAAGAAATTGAATTAATGACCTAAAATCACATCAAAAGAAACTAGAAATACAAGAAATTTTCAAACCTAAATCTGGTAGAATAGAAGAAATAGCAAAGATTAAAGAAGAACTAAATGAGATTGAGACCAAAAAATGTATACAAAGGATCAAAAGCCCCAAATTTTGTTTTTGAAAGGATAAACAAGATTGAGAGGCTGCTAGCTAGTTTCAACAAGAAAAAAAGAAGATTCAAACAGGCATAATCAGGAAAGAAAAAAGTGACATTACACTGATATTGCTGAAATACCAAAGATTGTTTGAGATTACTGTGAACATTTCTGTATGAACAAACTAGAAACCCCAGAAGAAGTGGATAAATTCCTAGAACATACAACTTCCCAAGATTGAACCAGGAAAAAATAGAAATCCTGAACAAACAATAATGAGTAATGAAATTGAATCAGTAATAAAAATTTTTTAACAAAAATAAGTTCATGACAAGACTGAGTCACAGCTGTATTTTACCAAATATACAAAGAAGAGCTGGTACCAATCTTGCTGAAACTATTCTAAAAACTTGAGGAGGAGCGATTTCTCCCTAACTTATTCTATGAAACCATTATCATGAGAATACCAAAATCAGACAATGACATAACACCAACAAAATCTTAAAAGCCAATATTCCTGATGAACATAGATGTAAAAATCTTCTAAAGAATACTAGCAAACCAAATCCAACAGCACATCAAAAAGATAATTCATTGTAACCAAGTAGATTTTATTCCAGGGATGCAAGGATGTTTCAATTTTTGCAAATCAGTAAATGTGAGTCATCATGAAAGAGAATTAAAAGCAAAAAACATATGATAGTTTCGATAGATGCAGAAAAATCATTCAATAAAATCTAACATCCCTTCATGATAAAAACCCTTTACAAACTATGCATTGAAGGAACATACTTCAAAGTAATAAGAGCCATCTATTGCAAACTCACAACTAAGATCATATGGAAAGGGGAAAAATTGAAAGCATTCCCCCTGAGAATTGAAACAAGACAAGGATATCCACTTTCACTACTCCTGTTCAACATGGTATTAACAGTCTTAACCCGAGCAATCATGCAAGATAAATAAACAAAGGGCAACCAAATTGGGAAAGAGGAAGTCAAATTATCTCTGTTTGCTGATGACATAATCTTATCCCTAGAAAATTCTAAAGACCCTTCCAATAGACTACTAGACTTGATAAACAATTTCAGTAAAGTTTCAGGATAGAAAATCAACGTATAAAAATAGCTAGCATTTCTATACACCAATAATATTCAGGCTGACAACCAAATCAAGAACTCAATCCTCTTTACAATAGCCACAAATAGATTAAAATACCCAGGAATATATTTAACCAATGAGATAAAAATTCTCTACAAAACTACAAAATAATGATGAAAGAAATAGATGACACAAAAAATAAAAGAAAATCTCATGCTCATATATTGGAAGTATTCATATCATTAAAATGACCATACTGTCTAAAGCAATCTACAGATTCAACACAATTTCAATAAAATTACCAATGTCATTATTCTTCACAGAATTAGAAAAAACAATTCCAAATTTCATATGGATTCAAAAAAGACCCATAATATTGCAATTAACTCTAAGCAAAAAGAAGAAAGCCAAAGGCATCATGTTACTTAACTTCAAATTATGCTACAAAGCTATAGTAACTAAAACAGCATAGTACCAGTACAAAAATACACACATAAATCAATGGAACAGAATGGAGAACCTAGAAATAAAGTCACATACCTACAATCAACTGATCTGACAAATTCAGAGAAAGAAAACTAATGGGAAAATGACACCCTGTTCAGTAAAAGGTGCTGGGCAAACTGGCTAGCTATATACAATAATGCAAAAGAGTCCATCTGAACCCCTATCTCTCGCCACACAGGAAAATCAACTCAAGATGGATTAAAGACTTAAATGTAATACCTGAAAGTATTAAAGTTCAAGAAAAAACCCTAGAAAAATCTTTTGTTGACATTGGTCTAAGCTAAGAATTTATAACTAAGACCCCCAAAACAAATGCAACTGAAATAAAAACAAGCGAATGGGCTTAATTAAACTACAAAACTTCTGCACAGCAAAAGAATCAATGGAGTAAACAGATAACCTACAGAATGGGAGAAAATATTTGCGAATTATGTTTCTGAAAAAGAATATTTAGAATCTACAATGAGCACAACTCAACAAGAAAAAAGTAAACAATCCCTTTAGAAAGTGGGCAAATGACATAAATAGGCACTTCTCAAAAGAAGAAATAGAAGGGGCCAAAAAACAAAAAAATGCTCAATATCACTAAGCATCATAGAAATGCAAATGAAAACCACAATGAGATGTCATCTTATGCCAATCAGAATGGTTATTAGTAAAAAGTCAAAAATCAATTGAGGTTCATATTGATGCAGACAAAAGGGAACCCTCAACACTGTGGGTGAGTATATAAATTATTACAACCTCTGTTGAAAACAATATGGAAATTTCTCAAGGAACTAAAGATAGAATTACTGTTCTCCCAGTAATCCCAATACTGAGCTCTATCCAAAGGAAAAGAAATCATTATATTAAAAAGTTACCTACACTTACATGTTTATCCCAGCACTTTGCACAATAGAAAAGTCATGGAATCAACTTAAGTGGCCATCAACAATTGATTCAATCAGGAAAATGTGGTGTGTGTGTAGATAGATAGATAGATCACTCGACAGATAGAAGTATAGATGTAGACCTGTGTGTGTATACATACACACACACACACACACACACACACACACACATATATATATATATAATGGAATACTATGCAGACATAAAAAAGTAAGTAAGTAAGTAAGTAAGGAATCGTGTCCTTTACAGCAACATGAATGGAGCTAGTGGCCATTATCCTATCTAAAATTACTCAGAAACAGAAAATCAAATACCGCATATTCTCACTTATAACTGGGAGCTGAATAATAGTTACATACAGTCATAAAAATGGAAATAATAGTCACTGGGGATTCCAGAAGTAGAGAGGATGGAAAGGAGGGTGAGAATTAAAACGATTATCTATTGGATACAATTTTCACTATTTGGGTGATGAGTACACTAGAGACCTGAGCCTCACCTTTATGTAATATATTCCTGTAACAAACCTGAACATGTATTCTCTTGAATGTAGAAATAAATAAATATGTCTCTGGTAGGTTTTATACATATTTTTCATCAGTTAATTACATTTCCTAAATTTTTAGTTTGCTGAAGTTTTTTTCTCAATCATGAATAGGTATTTAGCTAAATAATTTTTTAATGACTCTATAGAGATAGTCATATATTCTTCTTTTATTAATGTATAAATAACTTTTTTATATACTTTAAGTTCTAGGGTACATGTGCACAACGTACAGGTTTATTACATATGTACACATGTGCCATGTTGGTGTGCTGCACCCATTAACTCGTCATTTACATTGGGTATTTCTCCTAATGCTATTCCTTCCCCCTACCCCCACCCCTTGACAAGCCCTGGTGTGTGATGTTCCCCACCCTGTGTCCAAGTGTTCTCATTGTTCAATTCCCACCTACGAGTGAGAACATGCGTTATTTGGTTTTCTGCCCTTGTGATAGTTTGCTTAGAATTATGGTTTCCAGCTTCATCCATGTCCCTACAAAGGATATGAACTCATCCTTTTCTAATGACTGCATAGAATTCCATGGTGTGTATGTGCCACATTTTCTTTATCCAGTCTATCATTGATGAACATTTGGGTTGGTTCCAAGTCTTTGCTATTGTGAATAGCGCCTCAATAAACATACGTATGCATGTGTCTTTATAGCAGCATGACTTGTAATCCTTTGGGTATATACCCAGTAATGGGTTGGCGGGGTCAAATGGTATTTCTAGTTCTAGAACCTTAAGGAATCGCCACACTGTCTTTCACAGTGGTTGAACTAATTTACACTGCCACCAACAGGGCAAAAGTGTTCATATTTCTCCACATCATCTCCAGCACCTGACTTTTTATGATGACCATTCTGACTTTTATGATGTTTCCTGACGTTTTAATGATCGCCATTCTAACTGGTGTGAGACGGTATCTCATTGTGGTTCTCTGATGATTGGTGGTGATGAGCATTTTTCATGTGTCTGTTGGCTGCATAAATGTCTTCTTTTGAGAAGTGTCTGTTCATATCCTTTGCCCACTTTTTGATGGGGTTGTTTTTTTCTTGTAAATTTAAGTTCTTTGTAGATTCTGGATATTAGCCCTTTGTCAGATGGGTAGACTGTAAAAATTTTCTCCCATTCTGTAGGTGCCAGTTCACTCTGACATCAGTTTCTTTTGCTGCACATAGCTCTTTAGTTTAATTAGGTCCCATTGGTCAATTTTGGCTTTTGTTGCCATTGCTTTTGGTGTTTTAGTCATAAAGTCCTTGCCCCTCCCTATGTCCTGAATGGTATTGCCTAGATTTTCTTGTAGGGTTTTTATGGTTTTAGGTCTAACATTTAAGTCTTTAATCCATCTTGAATTAATTTTTGTATAAGGTGTAAGGAAGGGATCCAGTTTCAGCTTTCTACATATGGCTAGCCAGTTTTCCCAGCACCATTTATTAAATAGGGAATCCTTTCCCAATTTCTTGTTTTTGTCAGATTTGTCAAAGATTAGATGGTTGTAGATGTGTGGTATTATTTCTGAGGGATCTGTTCTATTCCATTGGTCTATGTCTCTGTTTTGGTACCAGTACCATGCTGTTTTGGTTACTGTAGCCTTGTAGTATGGTTTGAAGTCAGGTAGCATGATGCCTCCAGCTTTGCTCTTTTTGCGTTGAATTGTCTTGGCAGTGCAGGCTCTTTTTTGGTTCCATATGAACTTTAAAGTAGTTTTTTCCAATTATGTGAAAAAAAGTCATTGGTAGCTTGATGGGGATGGCATTGAATCTACAAATTACCAGGGGCAGTTTGGACATTTTCATGATACTGATTTTTCCTATCCATGAACATGGAATGTTCTTCCATTTGTTTGTGTCCTCTTTTATTTCATTGTGCAGTGGTTTGCAGTTCTCTTTGAAGGGGTCCTTCACATCCTGTGTAAGTTGGATTGCTAGGTATTTTGTTCTCTTTGAAGCAATTGTGAATGGGAGTTCACTCATGACTTGGCTCTCTGTTTGTCTGTTATTGGTGTAAAGGAAAGCTTGTGATTTTTTCACATTGATTTTGTATCCTGAGACTTTGCTGAAGTTGCTTATCAGCTTAAGGAAATTTGGAGCTGAGACGATGGGGTTTTCTAAATATACAATCATGTCATCGGCAAACACGGACAATTTGACTTCCTCTCTTCCTAATTGAATATGCTCTATTTCTTTCTCTTGCCTGATTTCCCTGGCTAGAACTTTCAACACTGTGTTGAATAGGAATAGTGAGAGGACATCCCTGTCTTGTACCAGTTTTCAAAGGGAATGCTTCCAGTTTTTGCCCATTCAGTAAGATATTGGCTGTGAGTTTGTCATAAATAGCTCTTATTATTTTGAGATACGTCCCATCAATACCTAGTTTATTGAGAGTTTTTAGCATGAAGGGCTGTTGAATTTTATCAAAGGCCTTTTCTGCATCTATTGAGACAATCATGTGGTTTTTGTCTTTGGTTCTGTTTATATGATGGATTACATTTATTGATTTGTGTATGTTGAACCAGCCTTGTATCCTAGGAATGAAGCAGACTTGATCGTGGTGGATAAACTTTTGATGTGCTGCTGGATTTGGTTTGCCAGTATTTTACTGAGGATTTTTGCATCGATGTTCATCAGGGATATTGGTCTAAAATTCTCTTTTTTTGTTGTGTCTCTGCCAGGCTTTGGTGTCAGGATGATGTTGCCCTCATAAAATGAGTTAGGGAAGATTCCCTCTTTTTCTATTGATTAGAATAGTTTCAGAAGGAATGGTACCAAGCTCCTCTTTGTACCTCCAGTAGAATTTGGCTGTGAATCTGTCTGGTCCTGGAATTTTTTTTTGGTTGGTAGGCTATTAATTATTGCCTCAATTTCAGAGCCTGTTATTGGACTATTCAGGGATACAGCTACTTCCTGGTTTAGTCTTGGGAGGTTGTATGTGTCCGGGAATTGATCCATTTCTTCTAGATTTTCTAGTTTATTTGCATAGAGGTATTCATAGTATTCTCTGATGGTAGCTTGTATTTCTGTGGGATCAGTGGTGATATCCCCTTTGTCATTTTTTATTGCATCTATTTGATTCTTCTCTCTTTTCTTATTAGTCTTGCTAGAAGTCTATCAATTTTGCAGATCTTTTCAAAAAACCAGCCGCTGGATTCATTGATTTTTTGAAGGATTTTTTGTGTTTGTATCTCCTTCAGTTCTGCTCTGATCTTAGTTATTTCTTGCCTTCTTCTGGCTTTTGAATGTGTTTGCTCTTGCTTCTCTAGTTCTTTTAATTGTGATGTTAGGGTGTCAATTTTAGATCTTTCCTGTTTTCTCTTGTGGGCATTTAGTGCTATAAATTTCCCTCTACACACTGCTTTAAATGTGTTCCAGAGATTCTGGTATGTTGTGTCTTTGTTCTCATTGGTTTCAAAGAATATCTTCATTTCTGCCTTCATTTCGTTATGTACCCAGTAGTAATTCAGGAGCAGGTTATTCAGTTTCCATGTAGTTGAGCAGTTTTGATTGAGTTTCTTAATCCTGAGTTCTAGTTTGATTGCACTGTGGTCTGAGAGACAGTTTGTTTTGATTTCTGTTATTTTACATTTGCTGAGGAGTGCTTTACTTCCAACTATGTGGTCAGTTTTGGAATAAGTGTGATGTGGTGCTGTGAAGAATGTATATTCTGTTGATTTGGGGTGGAGAGTTCTGTAGATGTCTATTAGGTCCGCTTGGTGCAGAGTTGAATTCAATTCCTGGATATTCTTGTTAACTTTCTGTCTTGTTGATCTGTCTAATGTTGACAGTGGGGTGTTAAAATCTCCCATTATTACTGTGTGGGAGTCTAAGTCTCTTTGTAGGTCTCTAAGGACTTTATGTATCTGGGTGCTCCTGTATGGGTGCATATATATTTAGGATAGTTAGCTTATCTTGTTGAACTGATCCCTTTACCATTATGTAATGGCCTTCTTTGTCTGTTTTGATCTTTGTTGGTTTAAAGTCTGTTTTATCAGAGACTAGGATTGCAACCCCTGCTTTTTTTGTTTTTGTTTTCCATTTGTTTGGTAGCTCTTCCTCCATCCCTTTATTCTGAGCCTATGTGTGTCTCTGCACATGAGATGGGTCTTGACTATCCAATTTGCCAATGTGTCTGTGTCTTTTAATTGGAGCATTTAGCCCATTTACATTTAAGTTTAATATTTTTATTTGTGAATCTGATCTTAGCATTATGATGTTAGCTGGTTATTTCGCTCATTAGTTGATGCAGTTTCTTCCTAGCATTTTACGGTCTTTACAATTTGGCATGTTTTTGCAGTGGCTGGTACCAGTTGTTCCTTTCCATCTTTAGTGCCCTCCTTCAGGAGCTCCTGTAAGGCAGGCCTGGTGGTGACAAAATCTCTCAGCATTTGCTTGTCTGTAAAGTATTTTATTTCTTCTTCACTTATGAAGCTTAGTTTGGCTGGAAATGAAATTCTGGGTTGAAAATTCTTTTCTTTAAGAATGTTGAATATTGGCTCCCTCTCTCTTCTGGCTTGTAGAGTTTCTGCTAAGAGATCTGCTATCAGTCTGATGGGACTCCCTTTGTGGGTAACCCAATGTTTCTCTCTGGCTGCCCTTAATATTTTTTCCTTCATTTCAACTTTGGTGATAATTATGTGTCTTGGGGTTGTTCTTCTTATGGATTATCTTCGTGGCATTCTCTGTATTTCCTGAATTTTAATGTTGGCCTTCCTTGCTAGGTTGTGGAAGTTCTCCTGGATAATATCCTGAAAAGTGTTTTCCAACTTGGTTCCATTCTCCCCATCACTTTCAGGTACACCAGTCAGACGCAGATTTGGTCTTTTCACATAGTCACATATTTCTTGGAGGCTTTGTTTGTTTTTACTCTTTTTCCTCTAAACTTCTCTTCTTGCTTCATCTCATTCACTTGATCTTCAATCACTGATACCCTTTCTTCCACTTGATGGAATCGACTACTGAAACTTGTACATGCATCATGTAGTTCTCATATCATGGTTTTCAGCTCCATCAGGTCATTTAAGGTCTTCTCTACACTGTTTATTCTAGTTATCCATTCATCTAATCTTTTTTCAATGTTTTTAGCTTCTTTACGATGGGTTCCAACATCCTCCTTTAGCTTGGAGAAATTTGTTATTATCAATCTTCTGAAGCCTTCTTCTCTCAACTCGTCAAAGTCATTCTCCATCCAGTTTTATTCCATTGCTGGCAAGGAGCTGCATTCCTTTGGAGGAGAAGAGGCGCTCTGATTTTTAGAATTTTCAGCTTTTCTGCTTTGGTTTCTCCCCATCTTTGTGGTTTTACCTACCTTTGATCTTTGATGATGGTGATGTACAGATGGGTTTTGGTGTGGATGTCCTTTCTTTTTCGTTAGTTCTCCTTCTAACAGTCAGGACCCTCAGCTGCAGGTCTGTTGGAGTTTGCCTGGACATCGCCAGCAGAGGCTGCAGAACAGCAAATATTGCAGAATGGCAGTTGTTGCCTGCCTGATCCTTCCTCTGGAAGCTTCGTCTCAGAGGGGCACCTGGATGCATGAGGTGTCAGTTGGCTCCTACTGGGAGATGTCTCCCAGTTAGGCTACTTGGGGGTCAGGGACCCACTTGAGGAGGCAGTCTGTCCATTCTCAGATCTCAGACTCCCTGCTGGGAGAACCTCTACTCTCTTCAAAGCTATCAGACAGGGATGTTTAAGTCTGCAGAAGTTTCTGCTGCTTTTTGTACAGCTATGCCCTGCTACCAGAGGTGGAGTCTACAGAGGCAGGCAGGCCTCCTTGAGCTGCAGTGGGCTCCACGCAGTTCGAGCTCCCTGGCTGCTTTGTTTACCTACTCAAGCCTGAGCAATGGTGGACGCCCCTGCCCCAGCCTCGCTGCCACCTTGCAGTTCCATCTCAGACTGCTGTGCTAGAAGTGAGAGAGTCTCCATGGGCAAGGGACCCTCTGACCCAGGCACAGGATATAATCTTCTTGTGTGCCATTTGCTAAGACCATTGGAAAAGCACAGTATTATGGTGGGAGTGTCCCAATTTTCCAGATACCATCTGTCACAGCTTCCCTTGGCTAGGAAAGGGAATTCCCCAACCCCTTGCACTTCCCAGGTGAAGTTATACCCTGCCCTGCTTTGGTTAACAGTCTGTGGGCTACACCCACTGTCTGACATGAACCTGGGACCTCAGTTGGAAATGCACAAATCACCTGTCTTCTGTGCTCACCCTGGGAGCTGTAGTCTGGAGCTGTTCTTATTCATCCATCTGGGACCCTCCCTTTGTTTTTTTGTTTTTTTTTGGAGATAGAGTTTTGCTCTTGTTTTCCAGGCTGGAGTGCAATGGCAAGATCTTGGTCACTGCAGCTTCTACCTCCTGGGTTCAAGTGATTCTCCTGCCTCAACCTCCCCAGTAGCTGGGATTACAGTGAATAACTAACTTTTGAATGCTAAAATATCCCAACATTTTTTGAAAAAACCTGAATTGATGATGATGGTGTAATATCTAATTAATATCATTCTGAATTTATGTTTTTTAATATTATCTTTAGGATTTTACATATATGATTATGTTAGACTATTATGTTATTTTTCTTGTAGTATCTTGTCTAGTTTTGGTATCTAGGATATGTTTGTTTCATAAAAAGAGCCAGGATGTTTTACCTTCTCCTCTGTTATTATGTAATAGTATTATTTTTGTCTAAGACATTTGAAACAATTCACCATTAAAATTATCTTGGCCTGAAATCTTTGACAGTTTTACATAATGATTTTACTTTCTTTTATATTTATTTTAAAAAATACATTTCATTGAAGTTTAATATTCAACTTGGAAATATGAATAAATGTCATATATAAATACCTGCATATTTTTAAAAAATTATAGTAAAAACACTTAACATGAGATCTACTCTCTTAATACAGTATTGCTAAACATAGGTGCACTGTTGTTCAGTAGATCTCTAGAACTTTTTCGTGTTATATAACTGAAACTTTATGCCACTTGAACAGCAGCTCCCCATTCTCCTGTCCCCGAGCCCCTGACAATCACCTTTCCACTCTCTGCTTCTATTAATTTGTTTATTTTTGATACTTCGTATGAGTGAACTTACCAGAATCCATCTTTCTGTGACTCATTTTGCTCACCATATTTTGCCAGTTTATCCGTTTGTTGCATATGACAGAATTTCCTCTTTTTTAAGGCTAATATTTTATTGTGTGTATGTATCACATTTTCTTTATCCATTCATCCAACAATATTGTTTCTAATATTTTGTCTATTGTGAATAATCCTGTAATGGACATGGGTGTACTACTATCCCTTTCAGACTCTAATTTCAATTATTTTGTGTAGATATATATTCAGAAGTGTGACTGCTGAATCATATGGTGGTTCTATTTTTAAACTTTTGAGAAACCTCATACTGTTTTCCATAGTGGCTGCATTAATTTACATTCTCATCAGTGGTTTTAACTTCATGGATAGATATTGGGTTATTAATTTTTTTTTTGTATTTCCTGTCTCTTTAAGTGGTTAATTCATTGAGAAAATTATTGATTTAATCCAAACTGTCAAATTTATTGGCATAAAGCTGTTCATAGTAACCTCTTATATTTAATATGTATAGAATTAGTTGTTACCTTTTTCATTATCTCTCTCTACATATAAATAGAATATACACCATTTGAACCCTAACCATATATATATATATATATGTTTATAAATGACTATTAATTTTTGGATATATATGTGTATATATATTAAATGTTGGAGTTCAAATTATATGCAGTCTGCATATATTCTATATATTTTTATATATACAGAGAAAGACAGAAAAAAAATATATATATATACTTGATCAGTCTTAAAGTTTTTTCTTCCTTGAAAAGTCTTGATAGTTGTTTTTAATCATTTTGAAAAACCAACATTGAGCTCTTTTTGATTGTTATTAATTTTCAGATTGTTGGAAAGTTTCTTTGTCATTGATTTAAAGCTTAGTTCCAGTGCTGTCAGGCATTCTCTAAGTGATTTAAATCTTTTAACATTTTCTGAGACTTTCTTATGTGCCGCAAGTGGTCAACTGTGGTACATATTGTACGCATGTGTGAAAAGAACGTGGGCTGTTTTTGTTATGTGGCCTTTTTCACATGTCTATAAGATCAACTATATTAATTTTTTTTTCTAAGTCTTTTTTATCCTCTTTTGTCCTATTTTTTAAAAAAATCATTTAGAATATATGTTAAATTCTCCCCTAAGATTGTCCTTTTGTCTGTTTTTTTTAAAGTCCTCTTAATGAGTTGCTACAGATATAAAATGGCCGCATCTTCCTAGAGCATTGATTGTTTGGATACTGAGACATTTCCCTCTTTGTTTCTACTAACACTTCTTGTATTAAAACCCACTTTGATATTAGTTGTTAATATTTGAATGTTATGTATTTTCTTAACATTTCTCATCTAAATTTTCTGTCATATTTACTTTTTGTAAACAGCACAGTTTTAAAAATTCAGTATTTGATTGAAATATTCAATTGAGTTATACAAATGTAATTGCTGATAGAGTTGGCTTTACGTCTACCATTTAACATGTGTTTTAAATTTGATTTTTTAAAATATTTTTTTTCTTTTTGGCCTGTTTTGGATTATTTTTGGATTGAATTTTGGTGTTGGTTTGTTAACCTACGTTATCTTGACTAATACACAGTTGATTATTTTCTTGTGCAGTTTATAAATTTCTTTGATAGATTATTTTGCCTTAGTAGTAGAGATTTGTGACCACGCTTATACTAGATTATGGCAACAGTGCTGCAGAGAGATTTTTGGTTAGTTTCAGCTGGAAACTCCAGGGTTTTCAACAATTTCGTTTTGTTTTTGTTTTTGGTGCCAGTTATAACATTAATATGTCAGTTTTGAAATACCTTCATGGTAAGAGTGGAGATTTAGGCCTGCAGATATCGTGCCTTGTGGGAGATATTTTTTTCCTACCTAGAGCTCTAGGCAGAGACTTTATGCTTTCTTACTGCTTTGCCTTAGATGATGATTTTCTAGTATAATTAGTTTCTCTAATCTTCTTTTCTTCAAAGGGGCACTGCTTCCAGCATATCAACTTATGCAGATGTTTTAGGGACAGCTCTTTACTTTCCCTGGTCCAAAACTTCATTTTCTGTTTTACTGTGAATATTAAATTATAAGTTTACATTTTTAAGGCCTGCTTTGGCTTTAATTTTTCTATTTCTGGCATTAATAATTTCAACTCTTTTAAGCTCAATTTTGTATGTGTATTATTATTTGCTTCCTGCCTATGTGTTTGTAGTGGGAGTGGGTCCATGTTAACTTAGTCTGACATTTGCTGGGACCCAGTTTCATTTAATGTAATGTTTATCCCTAGAATATAAGTATTAGTAAGCTTAACTTTAAGAAAACTGTTGTTTAGAGACATTCATTGGTTCAATCAAGACTTCCCAGCTTGTAGGTGTGTAGAATATGAATTTGTTTCCATTCTGGGCTGGCTTTAAAGCCCCTCTCTTTCGAAAGAGCAGGAAAGTGTGTTCAATTTCTGATTAGCACATTTTTCTTGGAATATGTGCTTCGGACTGTCAATGATTTGGATAATACCCAGTTTCCATAGGATAGGGCTTTTCTGAACCATTGCCTTAACAAACTAGTGATGGTGAATTGTTCTTAATTTTGACTCAACTTCAGTTTCCCTGGACATTGCAGTTCATAATAAGTATTAGGAATTTCCTGTTATTTGTGAAACAACAGTCATGGGTCTTGGTTGTCACTGTATATACAGTTCCCTACTCTGTACACCCACAGTGTTTTATTTATGTTTGGGTGATATTACTTACTAAAATTACAGGTTTTTGTTTACCCAACTGCCCTTATTTCCCAAAGTAGACTAACATCTTCTAGAGGATGAGAACCTGGCTGATTATCATAGTAACTTTTTATTCCTCAAACACTTAGAAGAAAACTTTTGTTGTGTGTGCCATCCAGTGGTAGGAGTGTTTGCTTCAGACTGACATACCTGAAACCCACACCAGGAGTTATCCCTAGTTGATGGAAATTATCTCTGCCAAGAGTATTCCCCCATCCTGGGAAAATCCACATCAGAATAACTGGTTGATCTGAGGGTACAAGGGTCCAGCTCCCATGCCTCTACTGGGACATCTCTGAAGGGCTATCCTAGAATCAGAAAACCCATTAGAGTGGCTGAAGTCCCTGTTGTTCTTGCATTCCAGTTCAGTTGGTCCCTCTGCTCAGTCATGCTGCTGTCAATAACAGACCCCAATAATCTTTGTGGTACTCTAAACTCAGAGTCTTAGAATCTGACTCCCAGGACAAGTGACCTAAGACAGCATTGTCTAGATGGGAGATTCAATTAAATGTTTTACTTGAATTGGATCCATTTGAGTGATTCTGGACCGTAAAGTCTCACAGAAAAAAAATATAGATTAACAATCTATAAATCCAGGTATCCATCCTTCACTGAGAAGACACTTTAATTTGGCTTCCTCCTGTTGCTACTATGATACTGAGTTACTTGCAACATATTTGGGTTATTGGATGCTTAAAATTATTATTTTAAAAATGTTACCATGAATTATTGATGCATACTCACTTATCTCATTTATTTTTCAAAATAAATGGTAAGGTTCCCTATGTTTACATTTGGAGAACTCAGCATCAGCTATACCTGAGGCATAGAACACATAGATGCATCATTGTTACTCCATTTTGACAAGCCAACATTAACTATCCCGATTTCTTTAATTTCTTGCAATTTCAATTTTTATATCTAAATTTGGAATTTCCTTCTAAACTGTAATTTTCCAAGATAAGATAAATTTATTTTTACTACCATTTCCCCCTGTGACTAACAAGATATTCTTCATGGGGCTGATGCAAAATAGAATTTTAGTTAATTGAGATGTTGATAGGTCATCTTACACAAGTATTCATGAAAAAAGTATTAAATTGAAAAACAAGATGACCCCCATTTAATAATAAATAACATTTTAATGATTCAAGTTATTAGGCCATTTTCATTAGGATAGTTATTCAAAGCAGACTAAACTGAGTTTAAAAATTAATTGAAGTTCATTTTCTTTCGTGAAAGTATTTGTCAAAGTTGGAAGTCAGTTGTGTTTGGGTGTGAGTGTACATGCAGGACATACAACACAGCTGAGGCAGCTGGTTAAGTATGTTTTTAATGACCTATGAAGATAAATTCTCTATATCACAAAAGTGTTATGTTTGATGACAGATTCATGTATATATTCAAAAAACTGAGCTTTGTCTATTTCCTATGGGTATTATTTATCAAAAAAAATATGAATTGTACACTATAGGAAGATAAACAGAGCGAGTTCAATGTTTTGGACAAAGAATGCAATATGAAGATAGGACTAAAGGAGAAAAAAAATACCACTACACGAGAGTTCCAATTTGAGTAATACAGCAAATTACCTGTCAGTTCAAACAATGCCCTATGGCAGAAAAGTTTGTAGTGATTTCACTCATTCTTTGGGCTTAGCTATTTAGGGGATGCCAGAAAGCACCAGATATAGTTAAGTCTTCTTAGGACAATGGTACCAGCCAAACAACTCACAGATACATATGAATAAATGCTATTGCTCAGGTCATTAGTGACGGCTCTGTACAGCCTTTGTGGACCTGACTCCACAAATAAATAAGTTCACAAATGGAAGGTTAGAAATACTTCCTGGAGGGTTTTTTTAAATATTTAATAACCTTTACATCTTAGAATAATTTTGGATTTTTAGAAAAGTTGCAAGATTATAACAAAGAGTTTTTACATACCCCACAGCCAGTTTCATAGTTAATATTTTCAGTAAATGTTTGAAAATAAGGTGATTCTGCATAGACATATGGGAAGAAGAAATATATTTATAGCATTCACAATACTGAGAGATGACCCTGACATAAATTAGATCCTCAATAAATATTTCTGATGCAAACAAATAAAACGTAGATTGTGCTCCAATATTACAAGGCCTTTGATTCCCAGGTGAAGTAAGATGTAATAAATCCTGAAAGCAATCGTAAACTATACTCTCAAGGATAATTTGATACCCAGAAAAAAATAGAACTTAGCACATTTTTGAAATAATTACAACATTTATATTTATCTTGGAAAAAAGCAATAATGATGATGACAACAAAAACCCCAAAACTGAGTTCGTGTCCTGACCCTCAGAAGACCAAAAATTTTACTTCTTTGTTCCACAAATCGAAGGGATGGTATGTGTAATCAAAGATGTTAAACCCAGTTAATCCCAAATAGGAATGGATTATAATTTGAGTTTATTTTCTAATGGCCAGCATAGTCCAGATGAAGAATACATATATTTCATATAGTTTGTGTTCAGGTCATTAACAAAGTAGACATTTGGAATTTGTGTTGGCTTTCCTAAGTTAAAAAAAATGGTATTCTATATAGTGCAGTTTTACGGTCATTCACATGTCTTCCTAGACATCAAATTTTCCCCCAATTGGTGTGTGAGGTTATACCAAGGGTGAGCTTTTCATTTTTCATTTGGGTTTAGAATTGCTTTTAGCCCATAGTAAAACTGTGATATATAAAAAAAAAAAAAAAATGGGGAGAAGAAGCCATTAATACCAAATAGAAATAAGTCATGTAATTTTGTCATTTAACATTGGTGAAAATCACGTTCTTTACGTGTGAAATGAGATATTGTAATAATTGAGCAAAATAACACATTTAAAGCATCGAGTACACTGCCTATAACAGAGTAGGTGCTTACCTTTTATTAGGTTACCTCCTCTTCATCTTCATTACCCCTCCATATTGCTTTTCATGACTGGACATTTCTCAGAAGAGAATGCATTTCTGTGAAGAAACTTAGTCTCTCATTACCTGTCCACATTTTAGGGACTGAACTAATTAGAGTGTAAAAAACTCTTTGTTGGGACCTAGTGAGAGGGGTATAATTAGGTCCTACATCAGGTCATGCTAAACACATGAAAACAGAAAGCAGAAACCCTGCATCTAAGAGCTGGATTATATTAGATTTCCCTCTGCTGAGAAAAGAATGAGAATGGCTAGCTGCCAGAACTATTTTCTTTCATGGTTCCCAAGAAAGATGTACACAAAGAAGAAGAGGCCAGGCAAATCCTACACCATTTGTTACTATAAGTATCCCCTCTCTCTCCCACCCCTTTCAGGCTCCTGGTGAGAGATGCTTGGCCAAGTGGAACTTGCAAGAACATTCCTAATGAGACTAAGGGGCTTCCTTTCCCATGGGAGTTGGCCTGGTTTCTGATGGCAGTGGCTTTCTGCATCCTCCAAGAATTTAAACAGGATTAATGTAGGAACAAAGAAGGTCAGGCAGCCTTTGTTGCTTGAGGCCCATGTAATTAAGCAACTCTACGGAAGAGCAAAAGGGGAGATCCTTAATAAGAAAAGTGAAAAAGAGAGATCTCCCACCAAACACCCTATCCCTAGTACTATGACCAAAACCTGACCCTCCAGTGTTCCTCCTCTATCCACCTGGACTTCACATTAGTTCCTTCATGTGCCCTCCTCCTATTACTAGCATAACAATCAGTGCTTAGGTTATGCTGGCTCTTTAGCTTTCCATATTTAACCGGCACAATTTCCCCAACATTTCTTCTTCTGATTCTTGCTTTCTATTTTCGTAGCATTCATGCTAGCCTGGTATTTGATGTAAACGCTTCCTAAACCCATCATTTCAGAGTTAACCTTAGAACCTTGACTAGTGCTTTATAAATCGGCACTAGTCTAGGTGCTAAGATTCTCAATTAATATTTGTTACATGAATGAATGCATGCATACCCTTCACCCTATTCTAATCAAGGTTCCTTTTCCCTGTGTGAGTAATATATTAAACACATAGCTTTGATTCTCCAAAGTTAGGAATATTTTTATTTTCATCCTATTCCATCCCCTTTAATTACGTTTTGAAACTAAATACAGCCATGTTTCCCCAGGTACCCTATCTAATACCACTAAATTGACCAGCCCTACTTTTTCTGCTCTTTTACTCCCCTTTCTGGAATTTCTTTTTACTATCTTCCTTCACATCAAGGTATTCCTGTGAAAATTATTTTCATGTGTTTAAAACTTGTACCTGTATCAAACACACATAATTCCAGAAAAATTATATTTTATTCTTATCTTTAGTCCTCTGAACATATAGCATGGTACCGTATACACTACACTTACTAGCTACATAGTAAATATTCATTTAATCAATATCAATTTCAAAGACCTCATTAAAAATCTTGGCATATACATAGAACACTGAAATGAAGATACTATGTAATACACATTTTCTGTGATTTATAGGGATTGGCAAAACGGAGAGACATCAATATGGACTGAAGTCACAGAATGGGTTTCCTGGAAGAGATGCTTCTTGATGTGACCCTTGAAGGTAACACTCTATTTTTGCTAAGGAATCAGCCAATTCATATGGTAATATTATTCTACTTCGTGAATGAGTATGTTCATACAGCATAGGAAGATTCAGAATTGACAAGATCTATAGGCATTTAGAGAATATGGGAGGAAATGAAGAAAGAGAGAAGTCAGCACTATAACAAGGTGCATGTAGGGAGAAGGAATCCAGGTGCCCACAAAGAGAGAATCCTGGACAGGAATTTCAGGTTTTGCCATCTCCATCAAGCTACATCATCACCTGGGCTTTACTTGTCTCATCTGAACAACAAATTTGTTTAACTGAATGGTCTATAGGTCTTTTCAGCTGTAAGGGAGCTGGGATTTCCTGATTCCAACAGCAGGCAAATAGAGCGCTTAAGAGAAAACCACCCCAGGTTTTATCTACAAGGGCCAATTAAAGACAAATCATTTGAGTCATAGAAAGTCTTTCACCCCTTCCGAAGTACTCTGAACATTTCCACACTCTTGAGACTCTTGATATATATAGTCTGGAAGTGAGTGAAAGTTTAAACCTTTATTTGCTGTTAACACATACTGCCTAAGAAATAAAATGATCCCTAAGTATGATTTCTGTGTATAAACTCCTTGTAGCTATTATTGAGCTCGCAATAGCTTCTGCAAACTTCTATTAAAATATCAATAGTATTTTTCAGAGCTTAAATTGAGTGGTGATTTTATTTCAGGCTGATCCTATAAACCACTTTTCTTCAAAGATTCTCTTGTTGTTGCTAAAAATGAAAGCCATTCAAACAAGCAGTGATTGAAACAGTGAGAAAGAAGGAGAAAAAATCAATACTGCATTTTCCAGGGCACTATCTCTGCTTTTGAAAAGAGACCATTAATAATGTACTTATGGGAGAGGCAGCCAGTTGCTCAAAGTGCATTCAGGGGTGAGCTGAAAGGACAGATTTCTGGGAAGCCTCTCCAGAGAGAGATTGCTGAGAAGTCAAAGCTCACTGGTGGAATCTGCACCAAACTGACTCAAGACACTCTGATGATCTGGAGCTAAGTGAACTGCTTTGCAGCCTGGGAAATGCTTCCTCTTGTAAGTCATCTGCACATCAGTGGAGACAGGGCTAAGGGTGGTTAAGGCAAAGAGGAAAAATATAAGCATCAGTTCCCAGTGACTCGTGTGCTTATTGTTTCTCCCAGTCTGGTCTGTTAAATCAGGACCAAACTCAGCAGCCAATCTAAGTCCTCAGTAATGGGGTGACCATGATTTCCCTTCTAGACTTAACTTCCGTTTCTCTCCAGTGTTCTCCTTCTGTTCCAGGCTGTTTACTAGGCACAAAAGCGGAGAAGTTCTAGATGAGAAAAAGTCTTTAGTCACGCTTGAAATCTGAGAGTTTTATGGCCGGGGGCGGTGGCTCAAGCCTGTAATCCCAGCACTTTGAGAGGCCGAGACGGGCGGATCACGAGGTCAGGAAATCGAGACCATCCTGGCTAACACGGTGAAACTCCGTCTCTACTAAAAAATACAAAAAACTAGCCGGGCGAGGTGGCGGGCGCCTGTAGTCCCAGCTACTCAGGAGGCTGAGACAGAAGAATGGCGTAAACTCGGGAGGCGGAGCTTGCAGTGAGCTGAGATCTGGCCACTGCACTTCAGCCTGGGCGACAGAGTGAGACTCCGTCTCAAACAACAACAACAACAACAACAACAACAAAGAAATCTGAGAGTTTTTGGAGTGAAATATGTTTTATAATTGCTAATTGATATCTCTCTTCATATGAAGGAATTCGAGAAAAGCTATATTTAAAAAATATTCTGACTTATTAAGCAGCAGGAAGGATTCCAATATGGAAAGAAGATGCCAAATAATAGTGGTAAAAAGAGAAATATTTCAGGAAAGTAGAGAGGGATTAAAGCCAAGATCAAGGATGAAAACCTATCCTAGGCAGAAGAATGATTAGTACAAATTTATGGTCACAAGAGCTATAATACAGACCTGGACTGAACAGAACGCAGGGTTCTATGTGCTGCAAAGTGATAAGGTGGATTGAAAGATGCCAAAGAATGCCAGAGCCCCTGTTACCGGCACAGAATAGAGAGGTATGCAGTGGGTGTGGCCATTTCCTTCTAAGATTTGAAAATACTCTAATGTGCCTAACTGAAAGGTGACTGCCCTGTCTTCCTGTAGCACAAAACTAACCCATGAAATTCTTCCAGAAACCGTCAGGCACATCAGTGGATATATTTTTCTTTTGGCTGTTTGAAATGCAAAAGCCTTCAATATTTCTTAGTTTGGCAGTAATAGATAATAGCCGTCAACCTGGGCCACAGATGTAAAATGTCCTTGAGTTCAACTTTTGCTCAGCACTTGCTTAGTCACTTGGCTCACTTTTTGTCAATTTCTGGACCTCTTTGGGTCTTAGTTTTTTCAGTGCAAAATGGATATATTAGTACCCAGTTTATGGAATTATTAATAGGAGTAAATGAGTTAATGTTGGCTCATATGTCCATCTGCTAATTAACATGTTTAAAAACTGTACCCCTGATATCTTCTACCTTTACCCCAGGGAAGTTGGCTTCTCCTGTATTCACGTACACCTCAGTTAATGACAACTCCTCTCTCCCAGTTGTTCAAGGGAAAGTATACACAACAACAAGCAAACAAAACTAGCATTGAGCTTCACCTTCAAAATACACCTAGAATTTAACCACTGATACGATTCTGCTCCAAGCCAGAATCCTTTCAGGCCAGTATTTCTGCAAGTCTCCTTATTACTCTGCTTCTGCTCTTGCCAGCATATTATCTGGCCTCAGTGCAGCAGGTAAAATGATTACGTTAAAACACGTCAAATCTTGTCACTCTGCTTAACAACCTCCAGTGGGTTGCCGTTTTATTTTTATTTTTATTTTTTTTATTATTATTATACTTTAAGTTCTAGGGTGCATGTGCATAACGTGCAGGTTTGTTACATATGTATACTTGTGCCATGCTGCTGTGCTGCACCCATCAACTCGTCAGCACCCATCAACTCGTCATTTACATCAGGTATAACTCTCAATGTAATCCCTCCTCCCTCCCCTCTCCCCATGATAGGCGCCGGTGTGTGATGTGCCCCTTCCCGAGTCCAAGTGATCTCATTGTTCAGTTCCCACCTATGAGTGAGAACATGCGGTGTTTGATTTTCTGTTCTTGCGATAGTTTCCTGAGAATGATTGTTTCCAGCTGCATCCATGTCCCTACAAAGGACACAAACTCATCCTTTTTTATGGCTGCATAGTATTCCATGGTGTATATGTGCCACATTTTCTCAATCCAGTCTGTCACTGATGGACATTTGGGTTGATTCCAAGTCTTTGCTATTGTGAATAGTGCCGCAAGAAACATACGTGTGCATGTGTTTTTATAGCAGCATGATTTATAATCCTTTGGGTATATACCCAGTAATGGGATGGCTGGGTCATATGGTACTTCTAGTTCTAGATTCTTGAGGAATCGCCATACTGTTTTCCATAATGGTTCAACTAGTTTACAATCCCACCAACAGTGTAAAAATGTTCCTATTTCTCCATATCCTCTCCAGCACCTGTTGTTTCCTGACTTTTTAATGATTGCCATTCTAACTGGTGTGAGATGGTATCTCATTGTGGTTTTGATTTGCATTTCTCTGATGGCCAGTGATGATGAGCATTTTTTCATGTGTCTGTTGGCTATATTAATGTCTTCTTTTGAAAAATGTCTGTTCATATCCTTTGCCCACTTTTTGATGGGGTTGTTTTTTTTTTTTTTGTAAATTTGAGTTCTTTGTAGGTTCTGAATATTAGCCCTTTGTGAGATGAGTAGATTGCAAAAATTTTCTCCCATTCTGTAGGTTGCCTGTTCACTCTGATGGTAGTTTTCTTTTGCTGTGCAGAAGCTCTTAGTTTAATTACATCCCATTTGTCAATTTTGACTTTTGCTGCCATTGCTTTTGGTGTTTTAGACATGAAGTCTTTGCCCATGCCTATGTCCTGAATGGTACTACCTAGGTTTTCTTCTAGGGTTTTTATGGTATTAGGTCTAACATTTAAGTCTCTAATCCATCTTGAATTAATTTTCATAAAAGGAGTAAGGAAAGGATCCAGTTTCAGCTTTCTACTTATGGCTAGC